>NC_061122.1:157975472-158275472 GCF_002878395.1 Capsicum annuum | reverse complement strand
TAACCATATCAATTCAAAACCTTCAAAAATGAAAAAATCACTTAATATGCAACTAAACACCTCGAGAAATGTCATGCCCACTCTTGCAGATAACAAATATTATAACAAAACTACGGGGGTGGATAAAATGATCAAAACATACAAGAATTGAAACTTCACTTTACGGATGTACATAGAACACACACAAAAGTTTGGCTGAAATTTGAACCGAATGTTCCAGTTGAAACAAAGGTTAGTTCAAGTGTGTAAATTATATAATTTAACAAATTTAAAGGGATGCTTTGTATTAAGCCTCTCCAGTGTCAAGCATAAATGAATTCGCCAACCCCTTCCACCACTAGTACATATCATCCCCACAGAAAATTATACACATGCTTCTGTGGTTTATTGATGCCTTTAGCAAACTATTTATTCCCCATACGTATTTCAAAAAGACACACATCACATATCATAAATGTTGGAAAAGGCAAGGGCATAATTAAAATGCCCGATAAGGTAGCAGCAGAAAAATATTCAAGTCTAAACTTTTTCTTTCAATTTGAACCAAGAGGAGACAAGAAAACCCAAAAAAAATAAAGTAATATAGCAGCAAATAAATCAATCACACAAATACGACAAGATAAGAATAACAAGACACCAAATTTATGTAGAAAATCCTTCAGTGTGAAGAGTAAAAAATTATGGAATAAAAACCTCCACAATAATCACCAAGATTTAAAATATTATTATCCAAAATATCCACCAAAGAAGTGACAAACAACAAGCAACAACACAGCAATATAGCACAAAAGTCAGAGAACAAAAAAGAGCAAGAATACCACAAATGTAGCTGCTATTCGGGAATAATAAAATAGGAGCTATAGGCCACTAAATCTACCTCCATCAGTTTCTAATTAATTATTGAGATGGGAAGAACAAGCTGTCCAAAAATCAGCTCAATCAGAGAAGAAACGAAGCGGGAATCACAATTTAAATTTGGCAATTGTGGCTGAAATTTTTGGACAAAAATCTGCACTCTTCTCTCTTTTGTGGCTGCTAAAACTCTCTTTTGTGTTGATGAAATAAGACCTAAAAAGATCTATATATATGCCCCATAGTAATGGGCCTATGAAAAAAAGTGGGTTGGTCCATATTGAGCTTTATTTATCCACATAGAAAGGGATAAAGAACCATATTCCAACAATTCTCTCGCTCCCAACTATGTGGAGGAGACCTCTATTCCGGCGATCATGCAATAATCTTTAAACTTCCCACTTGGCAAAGCTTTAGTCATCATGTCGGAACCATTATCAACTGTATGAATCTTCTCAAGTTCAAGCAACTTGAAATCCAACACATCTCGAATTCGATGATATCTCATATCAATGTATTTAGACCGACCATGAAAAGTAGAATTCTGGCCAAGATATGTGACACTTTGATTGTCGCAATAAAGCACATACCTCTCTTGTGAACAACCAAGTTCCCCCAAGAATCTCTTCATCCAAATCAATTTTTTAAAAGTTTTAATGATAGCAATAAGCTCAGCTTATGTAGTAGATAGAGCAACATATTCTTGCAACCTAGATTGCCAAGACACATCTCCCCCTGCAAAAGTAGCCAATTGCCCTGAAGTAGACTTGTGAGTATCAATATCACCAGCCATGTCTGAATCAGTATAACCACAAAGAATAGGCTTTCCTATACCAAAACATAAACTCAAACTAAAAGTGCCACACAAATATCTCATAATTCAGTTCACAACATTTCAATGTACTCTTTTCGAATTAGAAAGAAAACGACTAACAATACCAACAGCATGTGCAATATCTGATCTTACACAAATCATTGCATATATCAAACTACCAATGGCTGAATTATAAGGAACTTTCTTTATATCTTCTTTCTCATCATCACTGGAAGGACACTACTTCGTGCTCAATTTGAAGTGCATAACTAAAGGTGTACCGACAACCTTAGCCTTATTCATGTTGAACTGTCAAAGTACTTTCTAAATTTACTTCTTTTGTGATAACCACAACTTTTTGGCCTTCCTATCACGGATAATCTGCATGCCAAGAATCTGCCTTGTTAGTCCTAAGTCTTTCATAGAAAAAGACTTACTCAAATCTTGCTTCAACTTTTGAATCCTGTAAGCATTATGACAAACAACAAGTATTTCATCAACATAAAGTAACACAATAATAAAGTCCCCATTAGATAATTTTTGTATAAAAATGCAATAGTTTGAAGTAGTCTTCTTGAAGTCCTGCTAACTCATAAAGGAACCAAACTTTTTGCCACTGTCTGGGAGCTGGTTTCAAACCATACAAGCTCTTCTTCAATTTGCAAACATAATTCTTTTTTACCTTGACTTTAAGGCCTTCAGGTTTTTCCATATAAATTTCTTCATCTAAGTCACCATGATGAAAAACGGTTTTAACATCCATTTGCTTAACCTCTAAATCTAGATTTGCAGCTAAGACTAGAACCACAGGAATGGATGACATCTTCACAACTAGAGAGAATATCTCATCAAAATCAACTCTTTTTTCTGGTTAAATCCCTTCATATTCAATCTAGTCTTGTACCATGGAATTAGGTTACCATCTTTATGTTTTACCTGAAAAATCCACCTATTTTTCAAAGCTTTTCTGTCTTTATGTAGCTTAACCAAATCAATGGTATGATAATCTTGCAAGGATTTAATCTCATCATCTATAGCATCCAACCACTTTTCTTTTTCTTCACTTTTTATGGCCTCATCAAGGCTCTCGATTCTCCTCAGTTAGTCAAGAGTACATATTCATTGGGAGAATAATGAGATAAAGGTATTCTCTCTCTAGTAGATAATCTGTGGGAACTGTCTGGAGTATCAACAACTAGTTATTGATCAAGCATATCAACTTGCACTAGAGCATCAACAACATCATGCTAGTAATTCTTAGATTATCATTTTTATTATCAACTTGATTTTCATCATCATGAAGATTTTCTTCAGAAGCAGTAGTCAAAGGATCTGGATCAACATCAACTAGACTCTCACTACTATGATAATCAACCTTCTTAGGCTTTGTCAAAATCTTCAATTGTTTGATCTTTAAAAAACACAACATCGCAGCTTCGAACAAGTTTCTTCTCAACTAGATCATAGAAACGATAGCAAAATTCATCTTAACTATAACCAATGAAGATACACTGCCTAGCTTTAATTCCAACTTTGACCTTTCATCCCTAGGAACGTCACAAAATATTTAAACCTAAAGACTCTAAGATGATCATAAGAAATATTCTTATCTGACCAAACTCTGTTAGGGACATCAACATCCAAAGCATTGGTAAGAAATAAATTGATAATATAAGTAGTAGCATTAAGTGTTTCTGCCCTAAAGGAATCTGGCATCTTAGCATCTGAAATCATACATATAACCCTCTCAACTAGAGTTCTATTCATCCTCTCTGCTAAACCATTCAACTGAGGAGTTTTTGGAGGAGTTTTCTGATGCTAAATACCCTGCTCTTTACAATATCTATCAAAAGGACCAATATACTCACCACCATTATCTGAGTAGATGCATTTCAATTTCTTTCTTATCTACCTCTCAACCAAGGCCTAAAAATCTTTGAACACATCAAGTACTTGATCCTTGGACTTCAAAGGAAATACCCAGAGTTTGTGAGAATGATCATTCATAAAAGTCACAAAGTAAAGTGCATCACCATGAGACCTTACTTTAAAAGGATCACACAAATCAAAATGTACTAGTTCCAGCAAATCAAGCTTTCTTGAATGCGGATGACTCTAAAAAGAAAATCTTTTCTATTTACCGGCTAAGCAATGACCACATTTGTTTAATTTTTCTTATTTTAATCCAGAAAGTAATTTTTTCATAGCAAAAATATCAATCCCCTTCTCACTCATACAATTTCATCTTTTATGCCATAACTCTAATTACATATCATTCTCCACTAAGTTTATCAAGCCTCTAGAAGTAGAGCCCTGAAATACGTATAAGTTAGACAACTTTTCACCTCAAGCTACAATCATCGAACCTCTAGTAAGCTTTCACTAGCCACCACTAAGGGTGTTAACATAATCCTCATCATCAAGATTCCCTACATAAATCAAATTCAAGATAACATCTAGAGTATGCTTGACATTATTGAGAACTAGTTTGGAACCACTGTTACTTTTCAAACAAACAGTGCCCACGTTAAATACTTTAACTTCATCATTATTGCCCATTTTTGATATTCTAAAATTACCTAAAGTATAAGAAAAAAATAATTCCTTATTTGGCTTAACATGAGAAGTAGCACTAGAATCCACAAACCAGCTAGACTCATCAGAAATAAGATTAATGACATTTTCAGCACAAGCAACAAGAAGATCATCATTAACAACAACGGCAATACGATTTTCATTATTATCTTCTTTCTTTTGTCATCTCATATCTCTCTTATGCTTGTAGAAATATTTCATGATATGCCCATTTTTGTTCCAATAGTCACACATAACATTCTTGAATTTGGACCTCGACTTGCTTCTATATTTAGCTCTATCATTCGGACCTTTAGACTTATTTCTCCCCATTTTTTAGTAACCAAAACATCAGAGTGTAAAGATGAAGAATATGACACCGGAGATCTTCTTCTCATCTCTTCATTTAAGACACCACTATTAACATATTCCATAGTTACAATACCACCAGGATCAAAATTAGTCAAAGAATCTCGAAGAGTTTTCCAAGAATCTGGCAGAGTATTAAAAAAGCCAAAGTCCCTGAATTTCTTCGTCAAACTTTACACACATTTTGGATAGCTGGTCAAGTACCCTGAAAATTATTTATATGATCAGAAATAGGACTGCCCTCTTTATACCTGATATTCATCAATTGCTTAAGTAGGAACAACTTATTATTGCCAATCTTCGAAGCATAAAGTGTCTAATATATCCAAAAACCTCTAGGTGCTCAAATTTCTAATCCTCATCTGTCATGGATTGAGGTTAAGTAGACACAAACATAGGTTAATCATTTTCTTGATAAAGAGAAGATCTTTCATTTTGCCTTTTCAAGTATGATAATTAATAACATTCAATCACACTATTTTGATTATATTTGCCTCCATCTAAATCAATAATCAATAATAACCAACACTCTAATACCACTTTATTGGGAAACATAGGGGCACAATAAAAATGCCCGATAGGGTAAGGGTGAAAGAATACCCAAGTCTAAACTTTCTCTTTCAATTTGAACCAATAGGATACAAGAAAACCCAAATAAAATAAATTAATATGACAACAAATAAATCAATCATACAAATACAGCAAGATAAGAATAACAAGACCCCAAATTTACGTAGAAAATCCTTCGGTGTGAAGATTAAAAAACCATGGAAATAAAACCTCCACTATGATTACCAAGAGTTACAATATTGTTCTCCAAAATGGCCACCAAACAAGTTCCAAACAATGATCAACAACACAATAAGATAGCACCGAGACTAGAGAATAAAAAGGAGCAAAAACACTAAAAATGTAGTTGTTGTTCAGGAACAAAAAATAGGATCTACAAGACACCAAATACACCTCTGTTAGTTGCTAATCAAAGATTGATATGAGAGAAATAAGTTATCCAAAAATCAGCTTAATCGGACAAGAAACAAAGCAAAAATTATAATTTAAAGTTGACAGTAGTAGCTAAAATTTTTGTACGAAAATCAGGACTCTTCTTTCCTTTTTGGCAGCTAAACTCTCTTTTATGATGATTAAATAAGAGCTAAAAGAATATATATATATATATATATATATATATATATATGTATGTATGTATGTATGTATGTATGTATGTATATATATAATGTGCCTATGACAAAAGTAGGCTGGTCCATATTGAGCTTTATTTATTCACATAGAAATGGACAAAGAACCATATCCCAACAATAAATCTTTTAATCTGTCTTATTAAATTTGCTATTTTTAGAAGATGTTTTCTGTGTTTTCATTGTATTTAATGATGTTTTAATGAAGATTGCCAAGTGATTTTATTTTATTCTAATTTTTTCAAGACTAGTTGGGTCTATTGCAATTTATTTCAAAGAAAGTTGGTACAAGAGAAGGGGGCTGCCATTCAAATACAACACAAGGATAGAATCTATCCTTGATCCCTTAAGTGGTTGTACCATAATTGTACCAATGCATAACTAAGTTTAGTAACGAGTTAGTGTGAATTTATCCATCTAGATAGGCCACAATTGACTGGTTGTAGCTGTTGTAGTATATTAAAGGTTTCTAAATCTAGATCTTAGTTGAAATTGAATTGTGGCTATAAAAAAAATCCTAAATAAATATTGGGTTGTGAGTTATGATATAAAGTTAGTAATTTATTTGACATTTCTGGGTCTCCTCTTGGCTTATAGGTGGTCCAAACACATTTAGTGGCATATAGCCAAAATTGAATGGATATTTTATATTTAAATAAAGTTAATTATAGTTAATTCATTTAATCTTTCTTGAAGACATAATATTTTAGATATGTCTAACTTCTTCAAATAATTTTTTCCTTTTATATAAAAAAGTCTACATTTTCTATAAATAATACTTAAAAATATTCTAAAAAGTACCTATACAAAATAGAGCCCCTCAAATTTAAAGGACATGCCCCCCCCCCCCCCCCCCCACCTTTTAAGCATGTAAAGTCGAGCCTGCCTCAATATATATATATATATATACACACATACACACATATATACACATACATATACATACGTACATACATACATACATATAATTGTATTCTATATATGAAGTATTTTCATGCATCTCAAACATATTTTTGTATACACATGCACTTATTTGTATTTAGCTTGTATGTATTTATAGTTGATTGCAATATATATGCATCTCAAACATATTTAGTTATTATTAACAAACGACTAACTTTCAATTATTATATATAAATATCATCAAAAAATTTCATATGTGTTTATTTTAAATATACTATTGATGATTCAGTAAAATGCATCATACATAAATATTCAAATTAATTTTTTAGATCGTTATAGCACTGACAGAACACATTTTTAAATCAACCACTTGAAAAAATTCATAGTATTTTAAAGTAGGTAAGCACAAAATATAAAAGCTTTCAATATTATTGAAATTGAAATTGGATTGAAACAATAACTGAAAAGATTATATGATTGAGGATTTGTAGTTTGTATTGTAATATGGGGTGAGTCCGGAGATTTGGGGGTATTTTCAGGTCAATGTCCACTGATGTATCTATAGAGGCAATTGGGAGTTGAGTTATGAATTCAAATATAAGTTAGTGAAGACAGAGAAAATTAATGCTCAATCAAATTTGATGAGAGAGATTAATTGAATGCTCACAAATTGAAAGGTATACAAGCTATATCATATTTATATATTAGGACCCACATAAAATTAGTTTTTTAATTAACTTTTAATTATCTCAAGTAATTATTTTAAATATTAACCATGATAGGTAATTAAGTTTGTCTCAAATATGCCATCGAACTATTAGAAATAGCTCATTTATGCTATCAATTAAAAGTTTGTCTCGTTTTTGCCATCGGCGTTATAAAATAGGTTCATCCATCCCATTACTTGTTAACGGTGGGTTTTCAAACATAGTTTTGCCACGTGTCATCTTACTACAGGGCCACGTCTTTAATTAAAACAAAGAGAAAAGGCTCAAATATGCCATCGTACTATAAGAAATGACTTATTTATGTCATCCGTTAAAATTTCAATAACCTTTTCTTAATTTAAAGGAAATAAGAGATGAAAATTTTATAGGATTTTCATCAAAGTTCACATCTTCTAAATGAGCCTTTTAATTTTCATCGGACTTGAATGTTATTTTAATGAAGCCAACCTTTAATGAATTATTTTTTATATTTTAAAAATAAAAGATCTAAAAAGTTCATATATTTGTGATGGTGGTAGATTAAGTTTTTTTTTTAACATCTAAAGTCTACGTGTATCTTTTTAATTAGGTGGCAGCATTTGGTTGGAGTACTAGTCCACGTAGGAGTGATTTTCACGCATATGTGTTGCAAGATTGAAGTGTTTTTTTGGTTAAGCTTTTGTATAGTTAAAGGGCCTAATTGTACACTGGAAAAATTAATATCTAAAATTTACGTGTATCTTTTTAATTAGGTGGTAACATTTGGTTGAAGTACTAGTCCACGTAGGAGCGATTGATTTTCACGCATATGTGTTGCAAGATTGAAGTATTTTTTTATTCAGCTTTTGTATAGTTAAAGGGCCTACTTGTACACTTACAAAGTTAAAGGTCATAGTTATAATTTGATGTCAAGTTAAATGTCTTGTTTATGTATTATGCCTTTTTAAAAAATGCCTTAACAAATACTAGACTTGTTTTACAACGGTGATGGCATAAACAAGCTAAACTTTTAATGGATGGTATAAATGAGCCATTTCTGATAATTCGATAGCTTATTTGAGCCTTTTCTCTTTGTTTTAGTTAAAGATGTGACCCTCTAGTAAGACAACATATGGTAAAGTTGTTTTTAAAAAACCACCGTTAATAAGTAATGACATGGATGAACCTGTTTTGTAACGATGATGGTATAAATGAGTCAAACTTGTAACGGATAGCATAAATGAGTCATTTCTGATAGTTCGATGGCACATTTGAGCCTTTTTTCATTTATTTATATTGTGTAATTTTTCTTTTTTTGGGTTAACGACAAAAATGGATGTCAATATTATGTTTTTGGACAGTTCACCCATAATTGGGTGAACTGTCTATTTTGGTGTGAGACTCATATTTTTTAACTTAAATACCTATTCAATAAATAAATGAAAACAAACACAAAAAATTTCTGAAATTTGAGCTGAAAGTATTCAATAGGATCACTTTTAGGAGTTAGGATGTTTAATTAAATCAAAATTTAATTAAAATATCTAAATAAAATATTCTGATAAATTTAAAAGATTACTATGTATTAAGCCTCACCAATGTCAAGCATAAATGAATTGTCCAGTTCCTCCAAACCACTTGTACATATCATCCCCACAGAAAATTAAACACCATGCTTCCTTAGTTTTCTGTTGCCTTTCTTAGGGAAAAGACATCGTTTCCACCCCAAACTATAGTCGAAAAGTTGAATCCACACCTAAACTATATAAGTGACCTATTACACACCTTAACTATAAAAAAGTGATACTTTTACACCCTGTTAGGCATTACACCACTTGCATATGGTGTAGTGTTTTACACGCGCTGCCACGTCAGCATGATCCAAAAAATAATAAGTTTATTATTTTCATAATTTTTTTTTTAATTTATATTTTTTCCTTCTTCTTCAATGTCTAAAACCTTCATTTTTGTCAATGTACAAAACCTCCATTACACCTTATTCACCACTATAAACTTTATCCCACCAAAAAAATTACCATAGTAATTAATTTCTTCTAACATTGTTCTTCATCCGTAACCCATCGTCTTTTCTTAAAAAAAATAAAAAAATTCTCTGCTATAATGGTTATTATTGTTTCAAAAAATGGTCACTTGACTGTTGGCCTCTATGTTTTAAATGGTAATGACCAACACATTTTCGTACTTTTTGTATTTATTTTTCATCTATAATTTTAAAAAAAAAACTAATATGATAGCAAGCTCCATTTTTGGATGGATTAATAATTAACAGACAGAGAGGAGAAAGTAGATGATGACTCCGACTTTTCCGATGAGAATTCACCAAAAAAATCCTTACTACAAAATTTTATATTTTTTTTATAAAATTTGGTTTTGCCCATTTAAGCATCAAATACAATTTGATTTTGTTCATTGTGAAATTGACATTGATACGATGAAGGAGGGGGATGAATTGTGTTATTTGGGGATAAGGTTGAAATTTAGAGGTAGGGTGATGAAAAAACTATGTTGGTTGGGGTGGGGGTGATGAACAAGAAAATGGTTTGGGGTTGGGGTTGGAGTTTCGGGGTGAGGGTAATGAAGAAGATGATGGTTTAGGGATGGGGGTGATGAAGAAGATAATTGTTTGGGGGTGGGGTGGGGAGATGGATGCTGGGGGTTGGGGGAGGAATATTTTAATTTTTTAATTTTTTTCATTAATTTTTAATTTAAACGCGCTATTTTTATTTGAATAATTATGTATTTTCCACGTCAGGTCTAGGGAGTAAAAAGTATCACTTTTTTATAGTTAAGGTGTATAATAGGTCACTTATATAGTTTAGGTGTGGATTCGACTTTTTGACTTTTGTTATTTAATAGGCTGGACACGCCTAAAATAAGTGTAACATACGCACCTTAGAATGGGGGACGTGGGGAGGTAATAATATCACTTTTATGTAGTTAAGGTATTTAATAGGTCACTTATATAGTTTAGGTGTGGCTTCGACTTTTCTTGTATAGTATGGGGTGGAAATGATGCCTTTTCCCGCCTTTCTTATTCCAAAAAGACACACATCAAATATTATAAACTCTTCAACCTATCATATTATATTTGCCCAGATATTTTAAACTCTTCAACCTATCATATTATATATGCCTTTTTAGAGGTTTTAAATGAAATTTTAATGTAAGTTGTCAAGTAATTTTATTTTATTCTAAATTTTCAAGATTAGTTCTGTCTATTGCAATTTATTTCAGAGAAAACTGATACAAAAATGAAGGAGCCGCTATTCAAATACAACAAAAATATAGGCTATCCTTGATCCACAAGTTGTTGTACAATAATTGTATCGATGCATGAGCTTAGTGACTGATTATAGCTATTGTAGTAGATTAAAAGGTTTCTAAATTTGATCGATTCATCTTATTTGGAATTGAATTGTAGCTATAGCAATACTACCTTCAGTAAATATTTGATTGCGACATAAGTTACATACACTACTTTATGTGAATTGAGAAAATGGGAGTAGACAAATGTTATTTATGTTTGATCAAAATAGTTAATGTAGCACATACTCTCGTTGTTTTCTATTACGTGACTCTGGTTGACTTGACATAGTACTTGAAGAAAGCTTTAATTCTAGGTATATTTTATTACTTTCTCTGTTTACTTTTACTTGTCACTATTTTTCTAATTGAATTTCTATTTTACTTGACACTTTTGAGATAGCAAGAAAAGACAAATGATTTTTTCTTATTTTACCCTTAGCATTAATTATTTATTCTCCAAATTATTTTCAAGACATAATTATCTAAGCATCAATTAATAAGGATAGTATGGTATAATAGTCATATCGATAATTGTTTTCTTATTGAGTGTGTCATGTCAAAAAGTGAAAAGTAAAAGCAAATGAAAAAAGTAAATTAATCTTGTTAATAATGTTTTAGAACTCTAAATTTGATTACCGATAAGTATCAGAATTAAAGAGGATACATATTTTTGACAATTAATATGATGATCATGTTTTTTTATAATCTCAAAAGTGATAAGTAAAAATAGAAATTCAATTAGGATAAAACTAACAAGTAAAAGAGAATGACTAAAGTAAATTTATCTTGTTATTGATATATTTTAAAACTCTAAATTTGATTAGCAGTAACCAGTAAGTCTCATAATTAAAGAGAATACACATTTGTACAGTTAAATGTAACAATCATGTTCTCATTAGTTGAACGATCTTACTTCATCAATAAATAGTGATTGATCGACTTGTTTCTTAATACTATGATTGTGGCTTATATATTGTTACATTGTGAGTAATTACCATATTAATTGATTCATTATTTTTTAAAATTTGGGATTTTATTAATAACTCATAAGTCTAAAACATGATGGCTCATCCCATCTTACAAATCAAAAACCAAAATCTAACCCAACTAAATAACAAATGGACCGGCCCAAATAAGTGACCCGATCCCACATCAACATATAATATTAGTAGGATTTCCAAATTCGGACTTAGAGATGAGCTCCTCTTTTCTCTGCCTCCCTCTTCATGTTCAACTTCAACAATCTTTAATTTCTTCTTCTTTATATTTGGGTGGTGAACACCGTACCCTAGATGCACTAAGATAAATATTCCAGCTTGCATGAGTGAGTTTCTTTCCTTCTTTCTTTGTTTGGTGTTTGAGCTTTTACTAAGAGCCTTTTTTTATTCTTTCTTTGTTACTGTCTCGGTTGAAATCTTTAGTATGTTTTCAGTCCTTTTTGGTACTAACACAACGGGTCTCATCTTCTTAACCTTCTTCCTTCTTCTAGTAAGTCATTTGCATTTATGAGCTTACTGCTTGAGCTGTATGTTGCATTTGACCATCTGCTTATTCTCCATGTGTAGCTATAGCTAGAATGAAGATAATGGGATGCTCAGACCCATTGATAGGTGAAAAGGAACAATTAGCTCAGTCGTTTGAATCTTATCTGACTTGGTGACCCCCAATCTACTTAGAATTCTTTTTTGTTGGCTGGTGTAGATAGGCTAACTAGCATATTCACATATTTGTTCAGTCTCACTGGTTGTAAATATGTTGTATGTGAAAGACCTTGCTGTAGCCCTTCCAGTCCCCTTATCCTTTTACTAAAATTAGCCTCAGATATGGGCATTGTTACTTGTCACTACTAAGTATCTTTCTACCTGAGCTTGGTAGCTGGTTGAATGCTGTAAATATGAATTTCAATACTAGATTAGCTAAGTAATCTGCAAGTTGATTTCCTTCTATGAATATATGCTTTATTTGAGCTTTCTTGTGCTGTAGAAAATGCTTTATTCAATTTACTATGCCTGCTATCATCCACGGTGTTTCCCATTCCTCACTTAAGAATTTCTACATTGCTAGTGAGTCTGTCAGAATAATGACCTTGTCTTGACCTGACTGACTGCAATGAATGGCTGCTTATAATATGGCTTCAACTTCTACTACAATGTTATCCGTGTCATCTATAATTACTCCTTCTGTATACATTAGATCTCTCTTTACATCCCTTAAGAAAAATGCCCATGATGTGTTTCCCAGATTTCTTTTTGATCCTCAATTCGTATTGTATTTACACCAAACCTTCTTTGATAATTCCCATAGTACAACCTTGGTTCTAACTCTAGGCTTTAGTTGACTGAGCTAATTTAAGATTGATGGCCATTCCATTGCAAATTCCAACGCTGATTTCCACACTTTCAGTATCATTCTTAGGTATCTGGTGATATTGAATATAATCTATGCACACTGATCTCTTTATCTTCATGTTTCCTAGCATTCCCCGTCTTCCATAATTCCCACATTATGATTGCTGGTATTTCTCTAAAGTAAGCTTTCTCCTTTTGTTTTACTTGAGTATTCCACCATGTATAAATTCTCTCTCTTAAGATCCTTCTTTGTATAGTAATCCCTGCAAAATAAGAGAAGTAGGGCCAGGTCCTGTTAGCTGAAAAAAATATCAGTAGCACATTTTAGAGGGTCTCTTATTCTGGGTTTCGACAACACCATCACTTAAAAGGACCATGTATCCCCTATCTCCTAACAGTACCATCTACTGATATCCTTTCCCTCCACATTCTCCACATAAAAACACAATCTTGAAAAGTAGCCCTTTTATCCATAGTTGCGTATAAAAATCATTAGGCTTCCTCCTCTACCTTACATACTGCCATGCAAACCTTACTGAGAAGTTTTCTCTAGCTTCCAAACTCCATATTGGCTTGTCATTATAATTTCTTCGCTCCACTTTTATTTCTTTGAACTTTACATGATCCACTTTGTCATCAGTAAACAGACTCTTTAGTATCCCTCATTCCAACTCCCATTAGTCACTAAGTCATTTACACATTGATAATTTTTATCCCATTCTCTACTTTTCTCTATAAGAGAGTACAAATCTCCTAGGCCACTCCAATTATCATACCATATATAAGCATCTCCCCTCCTGATGTGCCAAATAATGAGATGATCAATCATGTCCCTAAATTGCAACATCTTTTTCCAGGCTTGAGAACCACTGCCTAATCTCCATATGATCTCTTTAGGATGGTACTTTCTGTAGTACTTGTTGAACGTGTATTCACTCCAAATAGTATTCTTTGTGCTAAAATTCTACCACAATTTACAAAGGAGAGCTGTTGAAACATCACGCAACATTTTGAATCCTAGTCCCCTTTCTGCTTTAGGTAAACACATTCTTGACCAAGAAACCCAATGTCTTCCTCTTCCCCTAATAGTACTACTCCAGAAGAATTTTGTAAATATCTTCTGAATACTATTTAGAACATTCTTAGGAGAATTCATCACTGAGAGACAGTGTATTGGTATGCTCTACAGGACATGTTTAATAAGGACTACTCTACCACTATACGACAACAACTTTTCTTTCCAAGCTTGCAACTTGGTACTGATTCTATTCATGATATGTTGGTAGTACACTTTCTTATTTCTCATATAGCAAATAGGACACCTCAAATAGTTGAAAGAAAACTGTTGTCTCAGTATCCCTTTTGCAACTTCTGCCATAACCACTACACCATTAAAAACACTTCCATGTAAATAGATGACACATTTTTCTTTGTTGATTTTCTGTCCTGTCACACATTCATATCTCTCCAAAGTAGATGTAACCAATTGAAAAGTACCCAATTCTGCCTAATATAAAATGATCATGTCATCTGCAAATGCTAGGTACTTGATTTTTGGACTTTCTCTAGGTATCCCAAAGAGTTTGAATTCTTTTCTGGTCATGATTGCCAGTAACCTGAATACCATATCAATTAAATCTTCACGAAAACCTATTCTCCTCAGTACTTTGGTCAGAAACAATCATTCTACCTTATTATATGCCTTCATCATATCAAGCTTCATCACCATATTTTGAGGTTTACCCCTCTTCCTAATATCAGATACTATTTCTTGGACCATCAAAATATTTTGAGCTATACTCTTTCCTTGGAAAAAATCAACTTGTTCTTCAGAAATAATATGAGGATGAATACTTTTAATCCTTTCATGAATAATTCTAGAGAATATCTTATTCACAAAGTTACTAAGGAATATGAGTCTAAGATCTAAGAAAGTACTTACCACTAACTTCTTTGGCAGTAAAACCAAATTTGTATGAGTGATAAATCTTAGAAAATCACATCCACAGAAAAAAGCTATAATCCTCTAGAGCAGGTCCTTTAAAATAATACTCCATGTATCTTGGTAGAATGCCCCTGTCATACCATCTGGACCCCCTGCACTATTCCTATGGGACTCTGGATTTCTTTTTGCTGGCAAGGCATCTATACCGTAGATGCGTCGTGGAATCACCAATAAATCTAAGGCCGCGACGGGGAAAGGGATGAGTAGACAAAGAGAGTATAGAAAGAATAGAGTCTTCACTTAGTCTATGAGAGAACTCCCTCTCTGATTTAAACTAAAGACTCCCATATGTACTTCTTCCAAGATTCGTATTTTCTTCAAATCTTTATTCTGGAACTCTATTACCAATTTGGTAACTCATCTAGCATTCAAAAATCTTCAGCATCCTCTTGTTTCTCAAATTGCTTCTGAAAGAATGCTTCTGTTGCCTCATCTATATACTCCTGCTTTTTCCAACCAACTCCCCTCTGTATTTTGTATTCTTTGAATTCTTAGCATGGTTCTTCTTTCTTTGACAATAGTATGAAAAAAATTATGTTCTTTCCCCCATCTTTAAACCACTGAAAACTAGCTTTTTACCTCCACTTATCTTCTTCTCTTTTCAGTTGGAGTGCTAATTCTGCCTGTGCTTCTGACAATTTAGCTCTGTTAGTACCTGGTGGCTCTTGTTCAAACAGCTATTCTTGGAAAATATTTCCAAATGTTTGCTTACTCCATTTAGTCAATGCAACTTTATTTTCTTAAATTTTTAATGAAGCTTAATAAAGGGATTCCCTTCACAATCAGTAGACCAATTCTCCTTAGTAACATCCATGCATAAATCTTTGTTTATCCAAAAATTAAGAAATTTGAAAGGTCTAACTAACTGGTCACTTGATTTGCTAAACTGCAATAATATTGAAGCATGATCAGACCCACTTCTTACTAGATTTTCCAATTTCATAACTGGAAACAAGTACTGTATTTTGTCATTAATCAACACCCTATCCATCCTCTTAAAAATACTTTCTTCATCTATACTTTCTTTGAAAACATATTCCTCAAAATTACACATGTTAATACAATGATTGAAATTCTTATCTTATCAACTATGACTTGTAATCCACCAAGCTTTTCCTCTTTATTTCTGATTACATTAAAATCACCACCCACTAACCATGTGTGTTTCATAGTTATAGCCATCTCTCCTAATTATTCCAATAATCTTAGACTTTTATTTTGACTGTATGTTACATACACTAGTGTGACAAACAGCTCTACTCTTATATTCTGATTCTCCAACTTGAGAGTAAGTAGTTGTTCTTCCTCCCTGATGATGCTATAATCCATAATAGTATCTATGAAACCCCATATTTTACCTGAACAATTCACCACTACATGTTGCATCCCCAATCTACCTTTATACTCCTCTATACTATGACTCTCATGAAAAGATTTAATTAGACCAATGAAGCCAAAATGCAACCTTCTATGCATTGTAATCAATTTTGTGAATGCTTTTTGTGTGTTGACAGATCTGATATTCTATATTAAGGCATTAATTTTGATAAGGATTTAAGCGTATGACTCCTTGTCTGTATTTTTCTTGCACTTATCTTCTTACTTTTTTTCTATTTTTCCCATGTTTTGTATTTAGTGATTGAGCTTGACTTGGAGATATATCACCTTCAACTGTAGCCTATTTAATATTATCCAATAGATTTTACTAATCTAGATCATCCTTCTTACTATTCACTATCTCTATCAAGTTGCCTGCCTTCATTGCTATTGGTAATATACCTTCTAGTATCATTTCTTATTTGTCAGCCTTATCATATTGTACCAAGGCTAATTTTACATGATTTTGTATCTTCTCCTCCCTCTGCTATTGACTCTGAGTTTGCTGTGTTTTATTATCCTTATTTTATGCTACTGTTGTTACTTCTCCTTGCCCATTAATTTATTTGCTTCTATTATCAGATTACTCCTGATTCTTATTAATACTTAGCAGCTCTTTTATCTATATTGTTTCTCCTTTGCCAAAACTCTTAGTCACCCAATCTTTTGTACTTTTCTTGTGCTAGCAGCTCTTCTGTCTCTATTGTTTCTCATTTGCCAAAACTCTTAGTCACCCAATCTTTTGTACTTTTTTGTGCTGCATAGTAGTGGATTCTTGTTAATTCTCTTATTTTTCTTGATTTAAAACATCAAATGCATTCGATGTCTGAATCTCCTCTGCCTTGTCTTCTACCTCCCCAACTATATGCCCATATCTATCCTTTTTGTATTTGTTTCTTCATTGTAACCATTAGTTCTTATTGTTCTACTTTGTTGCTGCTATCTGTCCTTGCTCCTTCCCTTTTCCTTTATCCTTCTCATATTCTTTGTCCTCTCTTTGTCCTTGGATCTTTTGATATATCTCCAGGTGAATGTTCCAGTAAGAGGTTTTATCATGACCCTATAAGAAACATTTCTTATAGTATTTTGGCTTGTTGTCATACTGGATATTAATATAATTTGACTTGATCTCTCCACTTATATCATCTTCTTCATTGATCTTCACTCGATGACGTAGCTTTGCCATAAGGTCCACATCAATTTTCACTCTTGCACAGCTTGGCCTTGTGTAGTTTTTGGTCTCCATGTCCACCATTAATGATTTTCCAATTGCAGATGCAATAGAAAAAAATTACTTCTTTAGCAAAGAAATTTGGTGGTAAATCTGGCATGGAGATCTATGCAATACCTATTGTTGTTTCGACATTCGGTTCAAACCATGGATCCCATTTGAGGGTTCTCATTTGCCAATACATATCATTGACTTTAATATGATTAGCTACTATTGATAACAAGTGAATATAGTCTTCTAATTGATTCAACCTTATCAAAATATGTCGTGAATTCAATATCGCGATTGTACATTCTCCTTTTATCCCACATTGAAGTGGGATAGTTTTTTGTAATACATTAACCTCTGGCCTACCATATGAGAACTTACTTGTAGTATTAATGCTTTCGCCTCAGATGACTTCCATGTCACAGTAGGCTCACCATGCATCATTATGACTGGTTTAGGAGGGACCTTATTATTGTCATGTATGTGAGGTTTATTCTTTAATAAATTTGCATACTTTGGCACCACACACTGCTGCTTCTCTCCTTCTCCTTGCTTCGGCTTCATAGATTCATCTGGTGGATCAGCTCCACCGAAATTGGTAGCCATAGTTGCCGTAATTCAATGATTGTTTTGAGCTATTTGCATGCGCCACTATTAGAGTTTGGTGATAAAATTAGTATCAGTATATTAATTGATTCATCAATAAGTATGTTTAATTTTGTCTTTCTGTTAGATTTCTTCGTCGGTTTTGGACAAGGGAATTGTTTTTGGTATGTGATTTTGGACCATTTTTATTTTATGGGTATTTTTTTTTTTTTAAATAATCTATTTTAATTTGATAGAAAGTTTAAGACAATAAAGAAGACTTTTAAATTTTGTTCTCTTAAATTAAAGTTATATCCTATGTACCAAAATATTCTTTAATCTTGTGATCTTAAACAAGCCATATAAAAATTTGAAATTAAAATATTATCAAACAAGAAAAGGATCATTCTTTTCAAAACAAACTAAATAGGAGAATATCATTCTCTTTTAAACGAATAGAGTAAAATTAATCGGGATAATAGAATTTATTAGGCATAATTGGTTGCTCATATTGTCAATAAACATATCTTTATAGAAACATCATATATAGGTAAATCATTCATGACCCTGGGAGAGACCGAGAGATAGCAATATTCATAACTAGCATATCTATAATATATATATATATAATTAAAAGTGTGAAACCCTTTAGAAAAGTGATTTGAACTTTTTGCCCTTCATTAAAAAATTTCAGAATTGACAAAATTATCTTTTTGCTAATTTTTAAAAATGTTCATTTATTTAAAATAATAATAATAATTGAAATGAAACTTGAATAGGTCTTGAAACCTTTTTCAGTTCTAAACCACCACTTTTTTGTTCTTTTTTACATCAACTAAAACACCTTTCCTTCTTTATAAATTGTAGACTTAAACATAAATCTAATACGTAGGACTAGCTAATTTCCCTTCCCCAAGGTCAGCCATGGAACATAGTATGTTTTTATTCGTCATGATATCCTATTTTTCATTTTTATTAGGTTATGTGCTAAATCTTTGTGATTATTTCAATCAGTTTTTCAGCCATGCAAAGTTATAATATGATTTCAAACTATTTTTCAGCCAATTCTATAACCAATCATGTAATAATTTCTAGCAATATCAAAGTTCACCATGGCTTAACTCGTCCAAACTCACAGTGAACAATAGAGATATATTCAATGTTGATATTATTGCGTTTCCTGACCTTAATGCAAAAAGATTTATATAAGCTTTTGGGAAAAAATTGTTTAAAGATTTATAATTTTTCAAATTATTTCGTTTGTCTCAATTTGCATGGTATAATTAAAATTTTGAGATTCAAATTATTTTTTTTGATTGTTTAAGTACATATAGCATGTATTTTAACGTGAATTTGATACATTTTAATAGTGTGTTCTTCTTATGAATATATTTTTAGTGATCGATGTGGCCCACACGTGCAAAGTACGTACACTAAGCTAGTATATAGATAGATATAGTTCCATGATTACCAATGAATAAAGTAGTCCATTATGGGACACAATTATCTCAATGTCGCCTTAATCTTAAAAGTCTACAAACATATTTACTTTCTGCAAATTAGAATCATTCTCTATAATAATCTCACAGAATTGAATTTGGCACTAAGTCTGATAGCTAAAGTGATGGTAAATCTATCTTGCTAAGAAAACATATTTGCATATTACTTTACATGAAAATCATTCTCTATAACAATCTTACAGAATTGAATTCTGCTCTAAGTTTGGTAGCTAAAGTGATAGTATACCTATCTTGCTAAGCAAACAACTCATTTCTACTCTTATTAATTCAAATTAAATGGCATGTTTCATCTTTGAGAAATCTCCCCAATCGGCACGGCGAAGGTAAGAATGAATCTTTGGCTATTCCAGCATAGGTCTTTAATCAACCTGCAAGGATTCTAAAGTACAGCAAGACCTATTACTAAACGTAGAGAGAGTTTGCATAGGCACATATCTTGCTAAATTGCTCCAAATAGTTCAATCTTTTTTTCAGGTACGTTATTATTCATTTACGCATAGTATAATGTTGAATAAGGTGTATTTTTAATGTTTGCATTAATGATGCTTGCATTAGTTATACTAACTTCAATTCTTATATATTGTTTGGTCCGATGTATTAAAAATAACATGTCTTACAAAATTTCTATGAAAAAATATGTCGTTTACAAAAATACCCTCCACACTCTTTAGCTTTATATATTTTCATTGCAACAAAGTTTTTTCAAATTTTGATTCGATTTTTTTATTTTTTATTTTTCAATAGTGTGCCTCGAATACCAAATCGAATTAATAGTTCGACTTTTTAAATTCTTTTATTCAGCATTTTTTTGGATGGAACATTTACGTACATATAATAAAAATTATATTCTAAAATTACGACACATTAAGCAAGCACACTGCAGTAGCAGCAAGAACAAATCGAGCAGCGACACTGCCATGAACGTAACAACGAGTAGTATCCAGCGCCAAAAATGCAACAACGAACAGCCAACATTAGCAAATTGCTACTCCATAAATTACTCACTATTTCATTTGCCTTCAAAGAATCGTTCATAGGTACATGTAACCACAACAACTTAGGCGTGAATTTATTTTAGTCAACTGAAAATTAACAAATCAGTGAAGAGGTATAGAATTAAACTCTAAAGTAAGGAATTCTTTTAATGGACTTCGGTTACAATGGATCTTCAAAGGGAATTTAGGAATGGATTTGGACAAAAGTAGATGAGAGTATTTTATAAAAAAAGTATGGAAGATTTTTATACGAGAGGGGTTGGAGGGTAGTTATGTCATTTACCAAATTAATGTATGTATTGAAACCCTATGTATTACTAATTCATAGAAAAAGGTGATATTAATAATACACACCTCAATACACATAAAGGGTCGTTTTGGTAGTGTATAAGAATAATGTAAAATATTGTGTATTAGTAATGTTTGTATTAGTAATGCTTGTGTTAGCTATGCTTGTCTTTTTTCTTATGCACTGTTTGATTTGATGTATTAAAAAAAAAATGAATTACATAATTTCTAAAAAAAAATTCTTTTACAAAAACAACCTCCAATATATATATATATATATATATATATATATATATTGAAAAGGATGAGAAAAAAATTTGAGGGATAATTATGTCTTTAATAATGTTAATGCATTCATTAAATCTATGTAACAACCCGAGTATTTTGATATGCGAATTAAGCTAAAAACAACTCCACTGGGCCCCTAAATTGAGCATACACCACTTTAGGATGGGTTCGGATGGATCTGGGGCACTTCGAGGGGGATCCCGCGCAATGGCCCCGCCCCACGAGGGCCGCTGCGAGAGGCCACTGCCATACCTGCGAAAAAGGCCCTGCGCCATGAGGGGTGCAGCCCGTGATGAGGGCATCGCCGCGAGGCCGCCCCTGCGCGATAGGGGTCGCGTTGTTCCCCACCTCTTTTACCCAATGGTTTCTCATTTTTCTAAGTAACCATGCAAGGTATTTTTGCCCTTATACACCTAAAATCGTCCCCTAATATTCACTACATTCTCTCTAACTGATATTTTCCCTAAATCAACATCAGAAGTCAAGGAATTAGCAAAGTGTGTACGAGAGCTCAAAGGTTAGCTTTTATTCAAATTCTTATAGGGTTTTAATTTAAAATCTTTTAAACTCTTTCAAGTGTTTGAAATTATGGGATTTTATTTAACCACATAAGCATGTTTTTCAATCTCGCACTTAAACTTCAATTATGCTGTAATACCCTGTACTTTCGGGCTAAAATTTAGACCCGTCGTTCCTACGCGTATAGACTCGAACTAAATGATTCCTTATTAATATATGTGTGTTGATCAATCCTATAGTGTGGGAATACCTTTGAATATGAATTGAGGTCAAGAAAATCCCAAACTCAATGACGAGTTGAAAATATTTTTATCGATTAAGTCTTAGTGGACGTTTCAATTTGGGTCAATTTTCATCGACTATAACTTCTTGTATACAATTCATTAGTAGGCCTACTATATATAGAATGAAAGGTCTTCGAAGTATCTTTCCAACGGTACCAATCTTTCCTAAATCCAATAGCCGAGCTAAAATTTATGACTTTACAAAGTGGTGTATTTTCTATCCAATCTGGTTTAATCTGCTTTGTATCTGCTCCAGCAAATTGGGAGCAGATTGGGAGTAGTTCAGGGGCATAACCCACTGGTTTAATCTGCCTTCAATTTGCTTCAGCAGATGGGGAGCAGACTGGGTGTAGTTTGGCCACAGATCAGGGTCAACTTCCATCGAGTATAACTTTCTGTATATAAATAACTAGGAGGCCTGCTATATATCAAATGAAAGGTCTCTGAGTCCTCTTTCCAACACAGCTGATTTAGTCTAAATCTAACATTGGAGTAAAAAGTTATGCCCAATTTACTTCAGCATATCAGTTTGTCAACTGAGGGACTGTTGCGACTTTTTTTTATTTCCTTAGGGATATTTTAATATTTTTCCTCATCTTACCTCAGCCATAACATGAAATTAAATCGTGATTTGAGCAAAATAAATCCAAAATCTCTCAAATCCTCTCAATTTCAGACCTAATACTTTCCCAAAAGATCAAGAAATCAAGCCTTAAGCCCAAGATTTCAAGGGAACAAATAAAGATCCAAGTTCTACTCTTTAAACTAAGTAATCTAAGGTACGTAGGATTTTCCTAAACTACATGGGCGTGGTGAAAACATTTTAATGATGTTTTGAATGTTGAGAAATCATGAATTTGAAATGGGTTTTGAATTAAATTTACAATTCTACATTGTGAATCATTTTTGATCTATTGTTTTGGTCTTTAGGCCTTTCCCCCAAGTTGATTTGAAATTTTATATATATATATATATATGTATGTGTGACACCCTGCAAAAAAAATCATCCATGCATTACCTCATGGTAATATGCTCTTAGAGTTAAATAACTAGAATAGTGTCAAAGAGACTTATTCTCATTTTTGGCTTCCAAAATGAGTAAAGTATAAACCATACATAATTTTCCTAATTTTGACTTTTTCATTTGGGAAATTGAATGAGCTTTCCTTCGATATAAGATTCACCCAAATTCGATACCCGGACAAGAAGTTATGGCTAATTTAAGTACTAATCATAAAACACCATTCTTTTGGTACTTACCGCATCGCGGAGTGGGTCTCTTTAGTAATTATCAAATTTCAGTTTCCTAGTGTGATTGTGGAGCATGGAACTGAAGCTCCAGGTCCCAACCAGTGGGACAATGCGATGGCTCCGCATCGTGGTGACCCTAAGAATCTCATTCATCAATTTTCAGTGAGCCACCGTAATTGTGGTGCATCGCGGTGGTCCATAAAATTGGGCTCCCAGTTATATTTTAATCCATCTCATTAAGGGCATATTAGATATTTTTCCACCCTCATTATCAGCTTAAACACGGTATTATACTCCCAAGTGTCCATATTATTCATATTCTCTTCAAAAATTCACAAGAACACTCTCTAGGGTTTCAAACAAGAATCCCAAATAACTCAAGATTCAACTGTTGATTTTAGAAGATAATTAGAGAGTTGGAATCCCTACGCCGTAGGCTTCACGAATCATCTATTATTGTCCGAGATTGAGGTACGCGGGGTTTTCCTAAAATCTCATGGGCATAGAAATCATGTTTGTAAGAAAAGGATTTCAGATTTATGAATCTATTCATGTTTTAGAAGCGTTGATGATATTGTTTTGGCCTTTAGGCCTTCCCCCAAATTGATTTGAAATTTTATATATATGTAACCATGTGTTTTAAGGTTGATGATTGAATTGAGAGCATGATTCATGAAAACATCCCTCTCTTCTGATGATTTTCATTTACTTATGATATACTCTGAAATCGTTAGAATACATCTTGAAAAGCATGTTATGAAATGTCTTGCATAATGTTATATTTAGATTATAATTTTGATTCCAAAAGAGAGAGGGTTGTTTATGATGATGAATGTTGAACATAATCATATAATGTAAAGACTTGCATGGTTTGTTAAAGATTACGTGACCACCACTTGTTTATTGAAAGGACCAGAACTCTTGCATAACTTTGACTTATGTTTTCGGAACATGAAATATCTTATGCGAATTGCATGTTTGGGTGGTTTTAACTGTGTGTTAATGAAAAGATCATGCTTATTGCATTATAGCTCAGAAAACATGACTTGAAAAGTCTTGGTATGATGATACCAAAATAGACAATGCCATAACAGACCCAGACAAACATAGAAACCAAATTTTCATGACTTAAGATTTCAGAATGATACATGTTTAGAAATAGATAAAATTGGGCATAAAGAGATGTTAGGTGGTCCACCGAAGAAGGCACGAGTTCAGACAACTCATTGCCTAAAATCGTGATTTGTCGGTCTGGGTATATTATATTACGCTGGCTTAGTGCCCTGTGGCGTATTAGACTCAGATACTCCAACCCTTGTGGCATACTTGGGTTAGGGGCTTCCCCGCCGAGTCAATGGCAGACTCCATATAGACCGTAGAGTTTAAACTTGTAGGGGTGTACCACCTAACTCAGAAGTAATACGAAGATCAGAAATTGCACTGACAAAAAGGTTTTTATGATTATCAAAATGCCCATGTATTTTGGAATTTATATTGTATATGATGTTTTACGACTAGCTCTCAACTATTAGTGACCCCCCTTACCTTTTAGGTTTTGAGGCACAGTCTAGGGATACTGATAAGTAGTAGATTTCTTCCGACAGAAGTGTAGGGTCTAGTCGGTGAGCCTTCTATATTTCAGAAGGACTAGTTATTTTCAGAAATTTATTATTAGTTATGGTTTTGGTCTACTGGGGGCCTCGTCCCAGCTTTCCAGATAGTTATCGTTAGATCATGTAGTAAAGATATCGTAGACTATTCTAGATGTTGTTAGTGATTTTTGAATTTCATTCCTTGTTGGTAAACTTAATCTAGAATATGACCATGCTTCCATATCATATTATATTTCCGCATCTTCTTTTATTATGTGAATGTTGTGCATGATTACCAGATAGTGTAGGACGCCCGAGCCTTCTTGGTTCGAGATGTCTGTCATGGCCAGGACCTAGTTTGGGTCGTGACAAACTTGGTATCAAAGAACGATTCATGGTCCCAGGGTATCTGCAAAATCACATCGGGTAGAGTCTTGTTTATAGGTATGTAGCACCCCACACTTATAAGCAAGAGGCTACTAGGCATTTAGGAAAGTGTTTCCCCTCTTTGTGATTTAATTTGTGCATTAGAGTTTGAATTAGAATTATCCCCTAATTAGTGATCTATTGTATTTCAGAAAATAGTCATGCCTCCTCGTCGCTCCAATAATCAGAATACTCAGGATGATGAAGTCCGATCCACCCATGGGATGCGGACCCTTAATAGAGCGCACACCCTAGAACTTATTTCTACTCCGGGAGTACCTCCAGTCCCGACCAGTCCTCCTCGAGCTCCAAGAACAAATGTTAATCGTCCCCAGTCTTCTCAGAGGGACATATCAAATGCAGAATTCAGACAGTCCATTCACATGCTTGTTCTATTGGTAGCTACACAGACTCAACAGTCAGAAGATGTTGGGTCTGCATCGGTCATATTTGAGGCTACTAGGGTGGTTCAATTCATGAGAATAAACCCGCCCAAGTTTTTGGGTACCAAAGTAGAGGAGGATTCACAGGAGTTTGTGGATGAGATGGAGAAAATCTTCAATGTGATGCATGTAGATGAGGTAGAAGGGGTGTAATTAGCAGCTTACCAACTTAAAGAAGTTGTGAACCAGTGGTGTAATGAGTGGGAGGATTCTAAAGGTAAAAGTACTGAGCCCATGGTATGGGGCAAGTTCGTGGAAGCCTTCCTTGATCGGTTCTTTCCCCTTGAGTTGAGAGAGGTCAAAGATAAGGAGTTTATGAACCTTAAATAAGGAAAAATGAGTGTCAAGGAGTACATTCTGAAGTTCAACCAACTAGCTAGTTATGCTCCTGAGATGGCTGGTAATATGAGAGCCTAAATGAGAAAATTTGTATCCGGCCTTTCGAATGACTTAGTGCTTGAATGTAAGGGGGCTATGCTAAATAGGGACATGTACTTTTCAAGGCTGTCAATGCATATACAGTACGTAGAGAAGTAGAAGAAAAGAATCGTTGATTCTAGGGAGAAGGATAGACAAGCAAAGAGAGCCAGAATAACAGATCAGAACCACAGTCAGCCACAGAGCAGTAATTGAGGGAATAAATGGCAAAAGAAGAAGTTTTAGAGTAATGCACAGTATGTAGCTAGCGCCCCAGTTCCCATACCCCTCGTTGATAGACGATCTCAGAGTTTTCAGACTACTCATTAATCCAAAGATCAGGATACTCATCCATAGGGCAGTGTGGCTCAACAGTATCATCTTTTTCCATGGTGTGAGATTTGCTGAAAGCAACACCTAGGGAAGTGTCAGTTGGGCACGCTGGTGTGTTATTCATGTGGTCAGTCGGGTCACTTTCAGAGAGATTATCCCTCTACTAGGAGTAATGTTGTTGGATCTAAGTCACAAAAAAATTCTTCCGCACCACCACCGCTCCAAAAGGGTACCACCTCAGCTGTCGGGAGTGGTCGCAATTGGCTGTATGCTTTGTCCAACCTCCAGGAGGCAGAATCCTCTCCAGACGTAGTCACTGGTAAGTTACAAATATTTTCCCGTGATGCTTATGCATTACTTGATCCTGGGTCTACCTTATCCTCTGTGACCCTTTATGTGGCTGTCAGTTTTGGGTTTGAGCCTGATAAAATTTCAGAACCTTTCTCTATTTCCATTTTGGTAGGTAATTCTGTTGTGGCTAGGAGAGTGTATAGAAATTATGTGGTGATTGTTTGTGGTTGGGATACCATGGCAGACCTCATAAACTTACATATGATTTATTTTGATGCTATCCTAAGGATAGACTGGCTTCATTCATGCTATGCCACATTAAATTATAGAACCTGAAGAGTCACCTTTTCTTTTCCAAATGAATTAGTGATAGAATGAGAGGGGCATTCTTTTGCACCTAGAGGGAACTTTATATCTTATCTTAGAGCTTGTAAACTTATCTCCAAAGGTTGTTTATATCATCTTATTGGGGTTAAAGATTCTAATGCCGAAAGTCTTCCTCTCCAGTTAGTCCCTGTGGTAAATGAGTTTCCAAAAGTCTTTCCAGATGATCTCCTAGGAATACCATCTGATAGGGAGATAGATTTTGGTATTGATTTGTTGCCAGACACATGTCCCATTTCTATTCCGCTATATAGAATGGCTCTTGTAGAACTGAAAGAGTTGAAAGAATAACTAGTAGACCTTCTATACAAAGGTTTTATACGTCTCGGTGTTTCTCTCTAGGGTGCACCTGTACTTTTCGTACGAAAGAAGGATGGTTCCCTGCGTATGCATAGATTACCGCCAGCTAAATAAGGTCACTGTTAAAAATAAATATCCTTTTCCTAGGATTGATGATCTCTTTGACCAACTTTAGGGTGCTAAATATTTTTCAAAGATAGATCTTCATTTGGGATACCATTAGTTGAAAGTTAGAGAGTCAGACATTCCCAAAACAGCCTTCTAAACCAGATACGATAATTACGAATTCCTAGTCATGTCCTTTGGGTTGACTAACGCCCCTACAGCCTTCATGGATCTTCTGAACAGGGTGTTCCATCAGTTTCTAGATCTATTTGTTATATTTTTCATTAATGATATTCTGCTTTATTCCAAGAGTGAGGAGGACCATGCCAATTACCTCTGAATCATCCTTCAGACTCTTAAAGATCATAAGTTGTATGTAAAATTTTCCAAATATGAATTCTGGCTAAGTGATATTTATTTCTTGGGGCATATTTTGTCTAGTGACGGGATTAGGGTGGATCCCCAAAAGGTTGAGCTAGTGAGAAAATAGCCCAGACCCACGACTCCAACCAATATTTGGAGCTTCTTGGGTTTGGCAGGGTATTACAAAAGATTCGTAGAAAGTTTCTCTTCCATAGTTGCTCCACTTATTAAATTAACCCAGAAAAAGGTGAAGTTTGTGTGGTCTGACTCCTATGAGAGTAGTTTTGAGAAGTTGAAAGACAAATTGACTACAACACCTGTTCTGACTCTTCCAAAAGGCTCAAAGGGTTTTGTTGTATACTGTGATGCATCCCATATAGGACTTGGGTGTGTACTTATGCCGCACGATAAGGTGGTGGCTTATGCATCCAGGCAGTTGAAGGTGCATGAGCAAAATTACCCCACCCAAGACTTGGAGTTAGCGGTTGTGGTGTTTGCGCTTAAAATTTGGCAGCATTATCTTTATGGGGTGCATATTGATATTTTCACTAACTATAAGAGTTTACAGTATGTTTTCTCGCAGAAATAATTGAACCTCAGGTAAAGGTGTTGGATAGAATTGCTAAAGGATTATGACATGAGCCTGAACTATCATCCGGGAAAGGTAAATGTTATAGCCAACACCCTTAGCAGGTTGTCAATAAGCAGCCTTTCTCATATTAAAGAAGGGAAAAAAGAGATGGTGAAGGATATTCACCGACTTGCAAATCTTGGAGTGCGACTCTTAGATTTCGAAGATGGAGGGGTAGTTGTTCATGAGATACATAAATCATTTCTTTGTGCAAAAGTTAAAGAGAAGTAGATCGAAGATCCTATCTTGATGCAGATTAAGAAAGATGTGGGTCAATAAAAGGTGATGTCCTTTGAAATTAGTGATGATGGTATTTTGAGATATCAGGGTAGATTATGTGTGCTAGATATAGATGGTCTACAGAAGACAATCCTTGACAAATTTCAAAATTCGAGGTATGTTGTTTACCCAGGCTCTACTAAGATGTATCATGATCTGAAAACCATTTATTGGTGGAATAATTTGAAGCGCGATATGTCTAACTATGTTGCCAAGTGTTTGAACTATCAACAAGTTAAGGTAGAGCATATGAGGCCTGGTGGTACTTCCTAAGAGATTGCTTTACCTTTATGGCAATGGGAAATGATTAATATGGATTTCATTATGAGACTTTCAAGGTCCCAAAATCAGTATGATCTATTTAGGTAATTGTTGATCAACTGACCAAGTCAGCTCACTTTCTGCCTGTGAGGACCAATTTTTCGAGATATGATTATCCTAAGATATACATTGAGGAGATAGTTCATTTCCATGGGGCATTTGTATCTATCATATCTAACAGAGGTACACAATTTTCTTCACAGTTTTGGAGGTCTTTTTAGAAGGGCTTAGATATCCAAGTGAACCTAAGTACTGCTTTCCACCCTCAGACTGATGGGCAAGCTGAGCACACCATTCAGACACTTGAGGATATATTGAGGGCTTATATAATTAACTTCAAAGGTAGATGGGTAGATCACTTGTTGTTAATAGAGATGGCTTATACCATGCCAGTATTAAGATGGCTCCATTTAAAGCTTTGTATGGGAGAACATGTAGATCAGTGATAGGGTAGTATAAAGTAGGTGAGACTCAGTGTTTTAGGCTGGATCTTGTTCATCAGGCGATAGAGAACATGAAAATTATTAGAGAATGACTTAAAACAGCCCAGAGTAGACAAAAATCCTATGCCGATGTTAGGAGAAGAGAATTAGAGTTTGAGGTTAGTGATTGGGTATTTCTCAAAGTCTCCCCTATGAAGGGAGTTATGCGATTCGGGAAGAAAGGTAAGTCGAGTCCTCGTTATATAGGGCCATACCAGATTTTGAGAAGGATATGTAGGTTTACGTATGAGTTAGAGTTGCCGGCAAGTTTGGTTTCTGTTCTTTCGATATTTCACATATCCATGTTAAAGAAATATATTGGAGACCATTCATTAGTGTTGCCTGTAGAGAAGGTCAAAGTGACAGAGTCCTTATCCTAAGAAGAAGAGCTAGTGGCAATGTTGGATTGCCAAGTTAGAAAACTGAGGAGCAAAGAAATAGCCTCCGTCAAAGTGTTGTGAAAAAATCAGAAAGTTGAGAAAGCAACTTGGGAATCAAAAAATAACATGAGAGATAGATACCCAGACTTATTTGATCTGGTGAATGACGAAATGGAAGGTACAATCCTTGTCTTATTCTTTTATGGCCTTAGTATACTTTAAATTGTGCTTGTTTGTATTCCGCATTATAATTTGAGGAAGAATGATCCCAAAGGGGGATAATGTAACATCCCAAAAAAAAATCATCCATGCGTTAGCTCGTGGTAATATCATCTTAGAGTTAAATAACTAGAATAGTATCAAAGAGACTTAATCTTATTTTTAGCTTCCAAAATGAGTAAAGTTTAAACCATATATAATTTCTCTAATTTTGACTTTTTATTATGTGGGAAATTGAATGAGCTTTTCATTGATATAAGATTCACCCAAATCCGATACCGGGACAAGAAGTTATGGATAATTTAAGTCCTAATCATAAAACACCGTCATTTTGGTGCTTGGTGCATCGTGGAATGGGTCTATTTAGCAATTGTCAAATTCAGTAGCCTAGCATGATTGTGGCACATTGCGCTGAAGCTCCAGGTCCCAACCAGTGGGGCAACGCGATGGCTCTGCATCGCGGTGACCCTAAGAATCCCATTCGTCAATTTCCAGTGAGCCACCGCAATTGTGGCGTATCGCGGTGGCCCCTAAAATTAGGCTCCTAATTATATTTTATTCCATCTCATTAAGGTAATATTAGGTAATTTTTTAACTCTCTCTTATTAGCTTAAACACGGGATTATACTCCCAAGTGCCCACATTATTCATATTTTCTTCAGAAATTTACAAGAACACTCTTTAGGGTTTCAAACAAGAATCCCAAATAACTTAAGATTCAATTTTGAATTTTGGAAAATAATTAGAGAGTTGGAATCCCCATGCCGTAGGCTTCACGAATCATCTATTATTGTCCGAGATTGAGGTATGCAGGGTTTTTCTAAAGTCTCATAGGCATAGAAATCATGTTTTTAAAAAAAGGGTTTTGGATTTATGAATATATTCATGTTTTAGAAGTGTTGATGATATTGTTTTGGCCTTTAGGCCTTCCCCTAAATTGATTTGAAATTTTATATATATGTAAGCATGTGTTTTAAGGTTGATGATTGAATTTAGAGAATGATTCATGAAAAAATCTCTCTCTTGTGATGATTTTCATTTACTTATGATATACTATGAAATCGTTTGAATGAATCTTGAAAAGTATGTTATGAAATGTCTTGAATAATGTTATATTTAGATTATGATTTTGATTCCAAAAGAGAGAGGGTTGTGTATGTTGATGAATGTTGAACATAATCATATAATGTAAAGAGTTGCATGGTTTGTTAAAGATTACATGACCACCACTTATTTATTGAAAGGATGAGAACTTTTGGATAGCTTTGACTTATATTTTTGGAACATGAAATCTTATGTTGTATTACCTCTTGGTTTTGAATGTTTATTTACAAGCATGGTATCAATGTTCTTGACCACTGTTGAATGATTTAAGATTGATCTTTAAATTGATGAGAGGTATTTTACATGTTGATAAATGTCGAATATATATAATAAAAGAATTGTATGGTTTGCGAAGGATGGATGACCACCACATGTTTGTCAAAATGATTGAAAAGAATGATCTTTGCATAATTTGATAAATGTATTAAAGTATGAATCTTCTTGAACTGTTTCAAATGTGGTGGTCTAAACTTTATGCTTTGAAAGAGAAAACTGTGATATGATTTTTATGGCTCAGAAACATGACTTGCAAGTCTTGGTATGACGACACCAATTCAGATAATGCCATAGTAGCACAAAATAGAACAAAATATGGATTTTCTTTCAGATTTTGAACTTAAAATAATACATGTTCAAAAAAGGCTAAAAATAGGCATCAAGAGATGTTAGATGGTTACCCGAAGAAGGCAAAAGTCTAGAAAACTCATTCCCCAAAACTATGTTTTGCCGATACGGGATTATTATATCCCCTAGAGAAATTATACGCTGTCCTAGTGCCTTGTGGTATATCAGAATTAGAAACTCCAACTCTTGCGGCAAACTTTGGTTGGGGGCTTGGCCACCGAGTTACGGGCGGACTCCATATAGCCTGTGGGGGTTGTAGAATTGTAGGGTAGATCACCTAACTTTGAAGTAATACAAAGATTAGAACGGCATTGACAAGAATGTTTTATGATTATCAAATATTTGACCATGTATTTTAAACTATATCATGCATGATGTTACATGAACTACTCTCACCTACTTTATATATAAAAATTTATTATTTTGGATTTCTCTGTGTACCAGTACAATTGTATTGACCCCCTATCTTTCAGGGTCTGAGGTTCAGTCTAGAGGTCCTACTAAATCGTAGATTTGACAGTTAGAAGTGTGCAGTTGGTGAGTCTCCCTTACTTTGGAAGGCCATTCTTAGAGTATTGTTATTTCATTATGGTGTTGGTCTACTAGGGGCCTTGTCCCAGATTTCAGATAGTTGTATTGGTATTCATATGTACTAGAGATTTCACAGAATAAAATAGATGTTGTTTAGATGTTGATAGATTTCTTTCCAATATTGTTAAATTGAATTCAGAGTATGACCATGATTCTGTTTATTTTATTTCCGCATTCTTTTCTTTATTATTGAGTATTGTGCATGATTACCAAAAATAGAAGGGCGTCTGGCCTCCATGGTTTAGGATGCTCTCATGGCTAGGGCCCCGTCTCGGGTCGTGACAAACTTGGTATCAAAGCATGGTTCATGGTCCTAGGGTTTCTACAAAATTTCATCCATAGAGTCCAATTTATGGGTCTATAGCGCGCCGCACTTATAAGCAGGAGGCTACAAGGTGTTTAGAAATATTTCTCTTTCTTCATGTTCTAGTTTGTGTTATGGAGTCAGAATGTTCCTCTTTCATACTCTAGTTCATGCTATGGTGTCTTCCATATGAAAGTAAAGTTATCCCAATTCTTTCCTTACTCTGATGTTCTTAGATATGTCTCATTGTTGAGGTGATTCAAGTGCAGAAACTTAGAATATAAATGATATGGTCCTTTTCTGATTTAGTCATAAACGATTGTGAAATTTCACAAGGAATTGAGGGAAGCCCATGAGTGCTATAAAGTATATTGATTCAAGCTTATATATTTATCTACATCAATCGTGCGTTTGAGCCGGAGGTATGAAGTGTATTCAGTCCCTTTCAATATTCTTATTGTATATGTCATGCATAAAGGGAATGATGTGTAGTACAATGTTAGAACTATTTTTCCACCTGAGTAGTAGTGTATGTTGAAGTGTCGTGACCTATTGGTAGTGAGATGATCCAGAAATTGGTGATATAAAGTCACAAGCTTAAAAGTCTAAATGAGGGGGACTTTTGCATACAGAAGTTTCTTTAAAATGTCAGGACTGTCAAATACACTCAACTCAGAACAGTATAGAACTCAGCTAGTTCCATCAGAACCTAGACTGTTAGATACAGTCACTCAGTATCAGTTATTTTAGTTATACAACTATCAGTATCTCATGTTATCAGTACTTACACTCAATAATCATGTTATCACAAACTTAGTTACAGTTACTATGTATTTATGCATGTATTCTCATGTTCATGTTATCTAGTCAGTTAGTATAGTTCATGCATGTGAACCCTTTGCATTTATCCAACCTCACATGCATCCCAATACATTCAAACGTACTGACACATTGGTACTATGGTGTTTTATACCATAGGTTCAGAAGCATGAGCTCCAGAGCATCTGTAGTATTCTAGTCTCAGCAATCAGAGTTTGCAGTGAGTCCTCATCCTTCGAGGACATGACCATTACTTTATTATCTCATTAATTAATTTATTTTAGTAGGTGGAGTTAGTTGGGGACATGTCCCATTAACTCCTTATTCAAACAGTTTAGAGGCTTTCGAACTAACATATTTGGATAGTTATTTCAGTTGTTTTGGTATTGATATACCATATCTTTAGATGTTATGTTTTATCAGTTGTGTTACAGTTTTGAACCTTATGGCCTTTCAACCTTTATTTCCATATTTATACAGTATATTATGCAGTGTCCAGGTAAAAATATCAGTCATGAGTTAGCTTGTGGTCCTTCAGGTTCATGAGCACCGTGTAGTATTTTGGGTACTAGATTCGAGGCGTTAAAAACTTGGTATCAGAGCCTAAGGTTCAATAGTGTCCAAGAAAGTCTGAAAGTCGCATCAAGTAGAGTCTTGTGCATGGGTTTATTGCGCGCCCCATCTATGTGCAGGAGGCTATAAGATGTTTAGGAATAGTTTCCCATTTTTTAGTATTCATGTCATGCCAGTGGGCATAATCTCAAGTTAATTTCTTAGTTTAATCCCTTTCTCTTCTATTTACAGAACATGCCTCCTAAGGAGAGAATTAGGAATCAGTCAGCTCCTCCGCCCGAAGAACCTTTGGGCGAACATGTTTCTCATGCAGAGTTTAGAGATGCATTCACTATTCTTGCTAAGTCAATTGCTGCGCAAAATAAACAACCAGCTGTTGTTCCGGCCAACCCAGTGGCCAATTCAGCTACATCCAAGATTCGAGACTTTACCTGAATGAATCCTCTATTTTTTTGGGTCTAATAGAGATAAGGACCCTTAGAAATTCCTTGATCAGGTTCAGAAGGTTACGGATATCATGGGGTTCACTTCTAGTGAGAGTGTGAAGCTAGCTATATATCAGTTCCAGGATATTGCTCACACTTATTACAAATAGTGAAAGTCAGAGAGGGCTGTAGATGCAGGGCCTATTGAGTGGGAGGAGTTTACTACTGCCTTCTTGGATAGATTCTTTTACCTAAAGCTGAGAGAAGCTAATGTGTTAGAATTTATCAACCTAAGGCAAGGCAACATGACGGTGAAAGAGTATTCTCTTAAGTTTACTCAATTCGCCAAATATGCTCCTCATGTGGTTACAAATAGCAGAACGAAGATGAGTAAGTTTGTCTCTGGGGTGAATGATAGTGTAGTCAATGAGTGCAAGTTCACGATGTTGAATAGTGACATAAACATAGCCAGTCTTATGACTCATGCTCAGCAGATAGAAAAAAAAAATATTAAGATGAGAAAGAAGCAGAATAAGAGAGCAAAGACAGGTAGTATCAACTTTAATCATCCCAAATCTGAAGGAGAAAACCGTTCTTAGTTTCATCCTAAGTCATCAGTTCCAGATCCTTCTTTAGCTAGTGCTCCATCTCCTAATCCCTGAGCTAATTTCCTTTGTAAGACTTGTGGTAAGAACCATAAGGGTGCTTGCAGAGCTGGCAGCAATGTCTATTTTGGAGGTGGCAAGCCAGGACACAGAGTCAGAGATTATCCCCAGTCAGATTATCAGGGTTAGTAGAGCCATTCCCCAACTCATCCGATCACCCAAATCAGCTGAGTGCCACCTCTAGCACTACTAATGGGCAATGCCCAAATTGACTTTATGCTCTCCAGTCCCAGCAAGATAAAGAAAATTCTCCTGATGTGGTTATTGGTATGTTACAGATCTTTCATGTGCATGTTTATGCTTTGCTAGATCCAGGAGCTTTTTTGTCCTTTGTTACTCCTTACATAGCAGGTGATTTTGGAGTTAGTCCCGAAATTCTAGCAGAGCCTTTTTCAATCTCTACCCCAGTGGGTAAAACCATCATAGCCCGATGGGTATACAGGAACTGTTTGGTTATGATATTTTAAAAAGTTAACTCAGCAGATTTAGTCAAATTAGAGATGAATAATTTTGATGTCATTCTCAACATGGATTGTCTTCATTCCTGCTGTGCCACAGTCAACTATAGAAATAGAATAGTCCAGTTTCAGTTTCTGAATAAACCTGTCCTAGAGTGGAAGGGTAGTACTCTAGCTTTCAGAGGTAAGCTTATTTTCTACCTTCGGGCAAGAAAATAATATATAAAGGATGTGTCTATCATCTTGTTTGAGTTAAGGACACTATTTCTGAAACTCCCAGTCTTGAATCAGTCCCAGTAGTGAATGAATATTCAGATATCTTCTCCAAAGATTTTCCAGGAATTTCACCCAAAAGGGAAATAGACTTCGTCATTGATCTCCTTCTAGATACTCAGCCTATATTTATTCTGCCATACAGAAAGGCACCAACAGAACTCAGAGAATTGAAAGAATAGTTGAAGGATCTCCTAGATAAGGGATTCTTCAGACCCAGTGTGTCCCCATAGGGCATACCAGTCTTATTCATGAGCAAGAAAGATGATTCTCTCAGAATGTGTATAGACTACCGTCAGCTCAATAAAGTCACTGTCAATAACAAGTATCCACTTTCCAAAATTGATAACTTGTTTGATCAACTTCAGGGTGCCAGCTATTTTTCTAAGATAGACCCCAGATCAGGCTATCATCATCTTAGGGTCAGAGAATGTGATATTTTAAAAATTGCTTTTCATACTCGGTATGGTCACTTTGAATTCTTAGTTATGTCCTTTGGTCTTACCAATTCCCCAACAGCCTTCATGGACTTGATGAACCATGTGTTTAAGCAAACTTAGACATGTTCATCATAGTCTTTATAGATGATATTTTTGTCCATTCTCACAATGAGAATGATCATGCAGACCATCTCAGAATAGTATTGCAGACTCTTAGAAATCATCAGTTGTTCGCCAAATTCAGTAAGTGTGAATTTTGGCTAAGGTCAGTAGCATTCCTTGGTCATATTATTTTCGGTGATGGCATTAGAGTTGATCCTCAAAAGACTGAAGCAGTAAGAAACTAGCCTCGCCCTATCTCTCCATCAGATATTAGGAGTTTTTTAGGGTTGGCTAGTTATTATAGATGGTTTGTTGAGGGATTTTCTTCTATTCCATACCCTATGTCCAAATTGAATCAGAAAAAAGTCAAGTTTCAGTAGTCAGATCCTTGCGAGAAGAGTTTTTAGGAGTTAAAGATTCGACTCACCTCATCCCCAGTTTTAGCTCTTCCAGATGGCTCAGATGGGTTCGTAGTGTTCTATGATACATCTAGAGTAGGTTTGGGTTATGTCCTCATGTAGCATGGAAAGGTCATAGGCTATTTCTCCAGACAGCTTAAACCCCATGAGAAGAATTATTCGACTCATGATCTGGAGTTAGTAGCTGTAGTTTGCCTTAAAGATTTGGAGGCATTACTTGTATGGTGTTCATGTAGATGTATTCACAGATCACAAGAGCATTCAACATGTATTCTCTCAAAAATATCTTAACCTCTATTAGAGAAGGTGGTTATAGCTCTTGAAAGATTACGACATGAGTGTCCTTTATCATTTAGGCAAGGCCAATATAGTGGTTGATGCTCTCAGTAAACTGTCTATAGGTAGTATTGCTCATGTTGAGGATCATAAGAAAAAGTTATCTCAGGAATTCCATCAGCTAGCCCCACTAGGTATACGCTTAGTCGATTCAGCAGAAGGTAGTATATGGGTTCAGAGTAGTTCAGAATCATCTCTAGTTCTGAGGTGAAAGAAAGTCAAGATAGAGATCCCAGCCTTTTCAAGTTAAAAAAATCATTCAAGGATTAGAAAGTAGAGGTTTTCTCCCAAGGGAGAGATGGTGTATTGCGTTGTTAGGGTCTTCTGTGTGCTCCAGGTGTAGATGACTTAAGGCACTAAATTCTTGCAGAAGCACATCGTGCGCACTACTCTATTCATCTAGGGGACACAAAGATATATTGCGACTTACGAGAAATCAATTGGTGGAGTAGGATGACAAGATATATTACAGATTTTATGGCTAAGTGCTCTATATGTCAGCAGGTTAAGATAGAGCATCAGAAGTCAAATGGGTCCATGCAGGAGTTCAATATTCCCACTTAGAAGTGGGAAGAAGTAAAAATAGACTTTGTGATGGTTTTACCTCTTACTCATCATCAGCATGATTCAGTTTGGGTCATCGTAGACAGAATGACCAAGTCATCTTAGTTTTTCCAGCCCATACCTCTTATTTAGATGAGGATTATGCCAAACTCTATATCAGAGATTTGTTCAAATTGCATAGTATTCTGTTATCTATTATCTCAGACAGAGGTACCCAGTTCACCTCTTATTTCTGGAAATTATTCCAAAAGGGTCTTGGTACCCAAATTTATCTCAGTATAGCATTTTATCCTCAAGCAGATGGTCAAGTAGAAGGGACCATTTAGACTTTAGAAGATATGCTAAGGGTGTATGCAATCGATTTCAAGGTTAGTTGGGATGACCACTTGCCTTTGATTGAGTTTGAATCTAACAACAGCTGTCATTTTAGTATTTGGATGGCTCCATCCGAAGCTCTCTATGGTAGGAGATGCAGATCTCTAATCGGTTGGTTCGAAGTTATTTAGGCCTCAATCATAGGGCTTGACTTAGTATTTGATGCCTTAGAGAAATTCTAGTTGATCAGAGAAAGACTTTGGGCTGCTTAGAGCCGATAAAAGTCTTATGTAGATGTGCACAGGAAGGATCTCGAGTTCGAGATTGGTGGTTATGTCTATCTAAAGATCTCTCCAATACAGGAAGTGAACATATTTTGTAAGAAGAGAAAGTTCAGTCCCCGATATGTCGCTTCCTTTAAGATTCTCAGTCGATTCTGCAAGTTAGCTAATGAGCTCGAATTGCCTTCAGATCTAGCCTCATTTCATCCAATCTTCCATGTTTCTTCACTCAATAAATGCATAGGAGACCCAGTAGTTGTAGTCCCTATTCAGAGCATAGATGTTCAAAACAACCTCTCTTATGAAGAGATTCCAGTCGAAATCCTAGACTATCAAACTCGTAGACTGAGGAACAAAGAAGTCCCTTTAGTCAAAGTTCTTTGGCAAAATCAGTCTGTTAAGGGAGATACTTAGGAAACATAAGTAGACATGCATACCAAGCATACTCACCTCTTCTCCGCCAACTCAGATCAAGCTCAAGGTAACAGTTCTCCTTAAGCTTATTCAATTTCATATTCAGAATTCCATCCTAAAATTGGTATTAAATTCCATTCCATATTTATTCATACATTCATATTTCAGTTTAGTTATATAATCATGCATCAGATATGCATTCTCATTGTGAGAACATTAGTTCATTAGAATACTCAATCATGCATTCATGAGTCAGTTACACATGCATCAGCTATGCATTTTTAGTATGATATATTTAGTTATCAGTCATGTCAGTCATGAAGTTATGTTTTAGTTGTTTATGTTCAGTATGTACGTCAGTTTATCTTCTCCCCTCTTACTCAGTATCATTCGAGCACAAATGTTCTCAAGGGGGAGATATTGTAAAACCCCGTACTTCTATCTATCTTGAAATCATCCTACATTTTTTGGAAACTTACTTTGAAAGATGAATCCACTTTTATATATGTGGAGCTAGCGATGGTTCGTCACCCAAGCTGTCACAGCAGAGGCAATGAACCCCTATTCTTCCCAGGTGCGACGGTCAGGACCGATGAACCATCGACCCAGGGACGGACCATCGCACTCACCATTGCATAGTTCGTTCAGTTATTTTAAAGTCATTTTTAAAAAGGTATTTGAGTATTTTCCCACCCATTTCAATCTTTAATTATAGCAGATCAAGGCTCATAAGTTTATTATCCATCTACAATATCAAATTAGGATTTTCTATCAAAGATAATCCCTAAGAACAAGATTTAAATCCTTTTTCAAGAAACTCACAACCCAGGTATGTCATCTGTTGATTCATGGATCCCTTTCACCCATGAAGCTCAAGAATCTCTTTTGTAAATCCAAGATTTGTGTATTTATCAATGATCATGATTTAAATTGAATTGAAATTTAAGTTCATGATGTTGTGGGGTTTTGATTCATGTTTGAAATTACATATTCCAATGATTGACCCTAGGATATGATGATTTGCATAATAATCATGATAAACCCTTAAATGTACACGTTGATTGATGTATCCATGATTATTAGACGTGATGATGATTGTATAACCAAAGCATGATCCCTATGTGTTCGATTAAATGCCTTTATGAAGGAAAAGTGTTATACTAGTATGATAATATGAAATCCCCATTCATGTATAAGTTTATGCATGTCAAATGTTTGATGAAATTTCTTAGTCAGTGAATTATGGATATATGCGTAGCCATTGTGGTGCTTTAGAACTTGTACTTCATGAAATCTCCAACTTATTATATTATGGATTGTTGATACTGGTCATGTATTCAAGAAAGTCATACTTTGTCAGTTTCTTCCCATCTAATCCTGGGGGTACTTATACCAAAAAATTTAGCTGTGTGTTTAGAACCAGTGTCATGTTTTCAAGATACTCTCAGTCAATCCATGATCCATAGAATTCAGTAAGTCTCATAACTCAGGAAAACTCAGTAAGCTTAATAGTATTCCGTTAGTCAATGGAACTCAATTAACTCAGTCCAGTTCAGTTCATTTAATCATGTTCAGTGTCTATTCAGATAGGAGTAGAAATTAGCACCGAGAGAACCCAAGGATGGGAACCCACCTGTTATATGAGGGTGTAATTCTTAGAAGCAATCCTTGTGTTTCAGAACTACATAGCCAGCGTAGGTTGACACATCATAGCCTGTTATATGAGGGTAGATGAGGTAGCTTAACCTGTTATATTAGGGTTCCCACCGTTCTCACTAGAGTTACCTATTATATGAGGGTTACTAATAGATTGTCCTTACTATTGGTGCGGTATTGACACCCTTCCAATTGGGGTTATAGATTAGACCCCAACTCAGCTATATTGTGTTATTTGGGGTATGTTGGTTAGATGCCTACTTCCCACAGTTTCAGTTATAGATCAGGACTGTCAAATATAGTTATTCAGTCTTAGTAATAGAGCTCATATAGTTCTTTAGAATGTTAGGACTATCAGAGACAGTCAACTCAGAATAGTACAAAACTCAGCTAGTTCCATCAGAACCTAGACTGTCAGATGCAGTCACTCAATATCAGTTATTTTACTTATACAACTATCAGTATCTCATTTTATCAGTAATCAGACTTAGTAATCATGTTATCACAAACTTAGTTACAGTTACTATGTATTCATGCATGTATTCTCACGTTTATGTTATCTAGTTAGTTAGTATAGTTCATGCATGTAAAACCTTTGCATTCTGCCTACCTCACATGTATACTAGTATATTCAAACATACTGACGTATTTACGCTATGGTATTTTATACCATAGGTTAAGAAGCACGAGCTCCAGAGCATCAGTAGCATTCCAGTCTCAACAGTCAGAGTTAGCAGTGAGTCCTCATCCTTTGAGGACATGATCATTACTTTATTATCTCATTAATTAATTTATTTTAGTAGTTGGAGTTAGTTGGGGACATATCCCATCAGCTCCTTAGTCAGACAGTTTAGAGGCTTTCGGACTAGCATGTTTAGATAGTTATTTCAGTTGTTTTGGAATTGATATACCATATCTTCAGATGTTATGTTTTATCAGTTATGTTACAGATTTGAACCTTATGGCCTTTCATCCTTTATTTTTGCATTTATATAGTATATTATGCAGTGTCCAGGTACAGATATCATTCATGGATTAGTTTGTGGTCCTTTGAGGTCATAAGCATCGTGTAACATTTCGGGTACCATATTCGTCGAGCTACATGTTGTCTTCTACCACATGAGGAGCATACCTAGCTAACTGAGTAAACTAGAGGGAATACTCCCTCAAGCTCATGCTGCCCTGCCTCAAGTTAATAAACTCTAACACTTTAGCCTCCCTCAACTTTAATGGGAAGAATTTGTCTAAGAAAGTTATGGTAAACTCTTCCCATTCTACAGGCCCTACATCTACACCCCTATCAACTTTCCATTTCTTAAACCAATTATGGGTTATATCCTGCAACTGATATACAACCAACTTCGCACTCTGACTATATGTCACCCCCATAGCATCTGTTACCTTTTGCTCTATATCTAAGAATTCCAATGGATCCTCTTCAAACTTGGATCCCATGAAAGAAGGAGGATTCATTCGGGTGAAATCCCGAATTCTAGTCACAATAGTATTGGTCACTGGGTTTGCTGGAACAACAGTTGGCCATTCATTCTGTACTTCTACGGAGTTCACTAGTGTAGTGAACGCAACTTTGAATTATGTGTGAGAGATATGCTTATCCAGAGGATCTGCCTGGATGGACTGAGGGGCTAGCTGAGTTCCCATTCTTCTTCCATTTATCTTGGGAGGCATGATCAGTAAATGGAAGGAAGAAAAATATTAGACAGGGAGTTTAACTAGGGCTCATGCTCACTCGCACGACATGAATACTGAAAGAAGAGAAACTTTTCCTAAACGCCTTGTAGCCTTTCATCCATAAGTGTGGCGTGCTACACACCCATGTACAAGACTCTACTCGACGCGGCTTTCAGACTTCGTAGGAAACTTTAAAACTTTTGGCATTGATACCAAGTTTGTAATAACCCGGGACTACTCCCTAGTCGGTATACAGTGCTTACAGTCCTAAGGGACCACAAGCTAACCCATGAGCTGGTACCTACTGTGATCACTGGACAACATAATCATAAATATGGAAGAATACTGACATGCCATAAGGTCTTAATAACTGAATTTAAAATTGAAATATAAGTCTATAGAAACAACTAACTAAATCAGATAAAATAGTGATAAACTGGATAACTAACTGTAATATTTGAATACTGTATAACTAACTTAATGTCTGAAAAGCCTCTAAAAACTAACTGACTAAATATGAGTTGATGGGACAGGCCCCAACTAACTCTCACTAACTACTAACTGAGATATGAGATAAAGTAAGCCTGTCCTCAAAGTATGAGGACTCACCACTGCTACTGCTAAGAATCTGGTAAGTCTAATTGCAAGTTGGGAACTGAACGTCAGAACCTATGATATAATACATCATAGCACAAAAGAAAAGGTATGCGATCAGCACTTTGAATGTAATGGTATGTTAAATGAGGTAGGCTGATATACATGGAACTAATAATTAACTGGATATGCATGTAAAGCATGGAGTACTAAATAAAGAGCATGGAATCTGTAGATACTGAAAATGCATGAAAGTCTATAACTACTAAGGATGCATAACCAAGCATATAACATAAACTGAGTAAAATTTGTAAACTAAAATAACTAAAATCTGTATGCTTTGGTCAAACAACACTAAGTCTTAATAACTGAACTGAGACTGTAACTGAGACTATATCTAAGATTGTGGGAGGTATCATCTAACCGACATTCTCCAATTTAAGCTAATCGAGGTCCAACCTGTAACCCCAGTTTAAAGGGTGTTAATACCGTGCCACGGGTACTAACGATGGCTGTGTAAATCTTCTAAACTGATATAATGTCCAAAGGACTAAGGGTGTCAAGCCTGAACTGACGGGTAACCCCTGTGAGATATTCAAGCCTAATTTAACGGGTGACTTCTCATACCCTACGTTGGCTACGTAGTTTTGGAGTATAGGGACTGGTACTAACGACTCTGCCTATCTGATGGGGAATCCACCATCCCTACACTCGCTCACTGCTAAATCCTACTCCCAACTGAAAGACATTGAAATACTAGACTATTTTGAGTTTAACTGACTGATATTTGACTATTCTAAAGTCCTCAAAGTATATTCTGAAGATAGTTCTGTAATGTGCTGAGACTAGACTAAATAAACAGCTATGGATTTGGGGTATTCAATACCCCCAGGACTCCAAACAAATATAGTAAAATGACTCTAAAACTTGGAGATCAAAACATGAAGGCTCTTATTAATTAAATCACTCTTGTAGGCATTTTATCAAAGGCTTGTAGTTCATGGTTTAAAACAATCATAGGAATGTCATGAAACTTGTAAAAATAGCACGAATTCAACATAATTGATCTAAATCGTGGTTTAATTCAATAAATAATAATATTAAAGCATGGAGGATTGAATATCATAGTTCATGGATATTCATGGGTGAAATCATAATTTAAAACATAATAACTTGAAAATATTATAACTTGGTGATTAAAATGGGTTACTTGGGCTCCATGGATAAAAGGAATCCATGGATGAACACCTAACATAACTTAATTGATGGATTTACTAAAGTTCTTAGTGAGTTCTTGAGGATTGGCCTTGAAATTGGAGAGCTAGGGTCTTGATTTGGGAGAGAAAGCTTCTTGATTTGAGAGAAATTCATTAAGGAGTGATTTTAAAAATATTTTTAGGGTTTAAATATCACACTTGGATCGACTAAAATAATGGAAAAATGACTGTTTTATCCCTAAATGAAATATTAAATTTTTGTCAAATTTTTCCGAAATGGGCACCTGGCGTGACGCGGCACTATCGCGCCGTGTCACTGGAAAGTGACAACTGGAAACTGGGCTGACGGTGCGATACAAAGAAATTATAGTGCCCCTTTGATTCTGATATTCACCCTTGGTGCGAAAAGACACTGGAAAAGGACAATTGGGATTTTGACTGACGGTGCGACACGGTGGTTTCTCTGTATGCTGGCTTCGTGATGCGCTAAGGGTTAAAATGACGGTTTTTAATGATTGAAACTTAAAATTGTCATAAATTTTTACTCGGTTATTAGATTTAGGTGAATTTTATATCGTTGGAAAGCTAATTGAATTTCCTACACAATGAAAGGATCTAAACCAAAAAATAATGAGTGTTTCAAAAAATTTATATACAAATACTCAAGTAGTGGGGCTTAGATTATGCTAGGGAAATACGGGGCGTTACAGACGAGTTGCTTGTTTAAGAAACAGACCGAATCATTATCAGGAAGATTAGAATGAGCCTCATTTTCAACCGATATCAATTTTTAATCAATCTACTAGTAAGACTAAAAAGACCATATTTCGTCGAGTCACTACTATGGAGGACAAATCAGCAACTTTGTATGTGTTGCTGAATTGCTTGGAAGTTAAGCCCTCTCTGAAGTAAGGATATTAAATATTAACATATCATATTTATTTACTCATTCCTTTAGGGAAACTAATTGTGTTTCGCATGTTGGATATTCTGTTCATTTAAGACTCAATTCCACAAAAATAAAGTATATGCATCCTTTGCTACATGGTTTAGAGAGGAGGTGTGTAAGTGTACTAATACTTCTACAAATTTTAAACAATTACACATTCTTCAACTAATATATATATATATGTGTGTATGTATAATATTTTTAGGTATACCATTCACCAAATACGGCCGCATACGAACAGTTTTTGAGAGATATTTATTTGGGACCAATTAAAGCTCGCACAATGTCCACTTACCTAGTAAATGGATTTAAATTTTCCATGAAGAACACTCTAGAACAAGGAAAACAAAAAATAGTGGTGTTTGGGTTAAGGGATATGATGATGTTGATTACTTTGGCATCATACAAGAGATCTTAGAAATAGAGTATTCTGGTTTGCGAATAAAAAAAATTATTATCTTTTGATGTAAGTGGTTTAATCTAAGCACAAGAGGCACAAGACTACATAAGGAGCATAACATCATTGAAGTAAAGCACAATAGGACGTATCCTGTTTATGATCCCTTTGTTCTCGCATAAAATGTTAAACAAGTGTATTATGCTTCTTATCCATTGTGCAATAATAAGTCTAATTGGTGGCCTATAATCAAAACAAAGCCTATAGGATGGGTGAAAGTTGAGAATGTGTTAGAGACTACATATCAAAATGAAATGCATATTGATCACCAGTTAGTGGATATTAATTTAGTGGATAGTTTGAACCAACTGAAAAATGTATTTGAAGAAGTTAATATTGCAGAAGAAGAGGCTGAGTGGGTAGGAGATGAGAAAACTTCCGAAGACGGTGAATGGTTTAGTGGAGAATCTTTAGGAGAGGAGGATTAGTTTGTGTAGGTGCTATTTGTTATGTATTAATGTTTTTATGCTTTGTACTATTTACCTTTATGTTTCTTGTTTAAGATTGATATGTAGTATATTGTGTAAGATTGTTGTTGTCACTTTTCCATAATTTATGTAGTAATAGAAATATTCTTGTCTATCTCGTGTTGTTGGATCGAACCTAAACTTGCTATGGTTATTAACTATTTCACTGGTATTTTAATACTGATATAATGATTTGAAACGTGAATTAGTAACTTGAAATTAGTTACTTGGGTATGTTTTACCACAGGTGTTTTCTTATATTCATTTTGTATGGACTAACTACTTGTTAATTTTACATAATTTAGATGGGAGGTAAAGGTGACAAAGGTAAGCTAAAAGTTGATCCTACAAAGACAAAAAAGAAAAAACAACCTCCGCCTTATAGAAGATCGTCAGGTATTCATATATCTGAGGGTTAGTTTGATGATGTGTCAGCACGACCCTCTTATTCTAGGTCGTTGCATCATTCAATTCCTACTCCTATGCACGTGGGTCAACTTCATGGCTCTACAATGACTCATCCTACTCCCTTCGCCATGCAACCGCCTTCAAAGTACTATCAGACGATTATTGGCATATACAGTCATCTACCATCATCTATAGTGCCCTCTACTAGTTATCACCCACGCTCTCACAGTGATTTTGCTGGATCTATTGGGTTGACAGATCTTTATCTTGGAGGCACACCATCCGGTGCTTTAAATCCACCTACGACAGTGCATCCACCAACACTTGTTCCGCAGCTGGGAGATAGAGATGCTAATCGGAGGCGGCATATTATTCCATATGGAGTAGGGTAAGATTTCTAAATATAACAACATTATTTAGTTTTCATTTACTTTATTATTTTGCTCCATGAAATTAATGTTTGATCTTATGTTGTAGGTTTAAGCCCAATGATGGAGTTGGAAAAATTACGACTAAATGCATTTATCGGCACTTCAATGGCTATTGGACCAGTTGGCAAAAGGTTTCAGAATTTGATAGAAATGAAATATTTAAAGAATTTCAGGTTAAGATTTCACTTATCGACTACTTAACATATTTTTAGAATAAAAAATTAAATATTAAACTTTTATTTTTGTTGTAGAAATATTTCTGATGGGATCCAAAAAATGACTTTGCTATACAGAAGAATTTTTATAGTAAAGCAAGCCTCAAAATAAACGGTCTATTGGATTATTCCAGAACGAAGAGGGTACGACCAAGTTTTATAACTGAACCCATGTGGCAAGATTATCTTTGCTATTGGAATAGCGCCGAATACCAAGTGGTGAGTGACAAAGGAAAGAAAGTCAGGGTATCATCCAAGGGTGGCTCTTTACATACTTCGGGAGCAATTAATCAGACTACTATTGAGAAAAAAATGGTATGTAACTTTTACAACTTTACTACTATTGTATTTATAAATCTTTTTCTCAAAGTTGATATTATTCAAGTACAAGTAGTTTGATATTTTTTTACTATTAATGTTAACTTTACTTTGAATATAGGAAAAATATATACAGTTCAATAATGAGTATCGTAGTATCCCTCCTAAAAGTCAGGGTGAAACAATACCTGAAGATGTAGAGAAGGAGTTCTGGAAACAAACTTTGGGTTCTCCAATTAGAGGCCAATACTACGGGTACCATAGAAAATGCTTTAGCCAGAATATTAGGTCTTCATCCGATGATACATCCTATCCCCCATCAGCTGATAGAGAAACCATTAATTTACTAAAAAATATGGTTTCTCAAATCACTAAAGATCTTGTTGCACAGACTGAGAGGGTGAAGCAGAAGGAGAAGGAAATAATATGACAAATCAGAATTATGCAGGAGCAGATCAATCTTTTATTCGATCTACATGGATTCTTCCTCCTTGTCCTGGTGATACAGTTCGGGATACGAAAGGTCTAGGCCCATTGGATGATTATTACTCCACATATGAGGAATCATATCCTATATGTGAGGCTGAGGAAGCTGATGACGAAGAGGATGGCGAGTTGTAGTTTTTAGACTTTTGTATGTTTTGTAGTTTCAATTTAGAACCTTGATAAATTTTGAAAATAACTTGATTTTAAATGTTTGTGTTGTTACGCTGATTGTTTGTATTGTTATGCTGGTTGATTGTTATCCTGGTTGATGGAATGTAGCATAACTATAAGTTGTTATTTTTTTATTACCAAAAAAATCGACCACATGTGGTCGGTTTTTGAAAGATTTCCAGAAAACTAACCACATGTAGTTGGTTTTCAAAAAAATTTCCATTTTCTGGTAATTTTTTAAAAACCAACAACAAGTGGTCGGTTTACTATAATTAATTACAAAATATTTTATTAAATAAATTAATAAAATAAATTATTTTTAAAAAACCGACCACATGCGGTCGGTTTTTTTATAAATTAATTAATTTAAATAAAACCGATCATATATGGTAAATTTTTATAAATTAATTATTTAATTTAAATACAAAACCGACCATATATGGTCAGTTTTTTAATAAATTAATTAATTAATTTAAATACAAAACCACCCACATGTGGTCATTATTTTATAAATTAATTAATTAATTTAAATAAAATCGACCACATGTGGTCGGTTTTTTGGTAAATTAATTAATTAATTTAAATAAAACCGACTACATGTGATCGGTTTTTTTTATAAATTATTTATTTAATTTAAATAAAAAATCGATCACTTGTGGTTGGTTTATTTTGAAAATTTATTTTTATTTAAAAATTATTTTTTTAAAAAAATAATATTGAATTTTTAATATATATATATATATATATATATATATATATATAAAAAAAAAAATTTAAAAAAGCTACCACGCTTTTTTCGACCATACATTTTGGTCGGTTTTTGGTCGTAAATGTAGGAAAACCGACCACTTCGTGGTCGATTTTCCTATTTTTTTTAGTAGTGTCATTTTTTAGGTCGAACATAGTACTCCTTTATTTTCGACATTCATTTTTACTCGTGCAATCATTTTCAGATTCTAATCAATTCATAGTCATCCATTTGTACTATCCATTGATTTTAATCAGTTATAATTAAGATTTTCCGACAATTGGCGATAAAGTTTCATCTTAAATTTCTTGAACATCATACCATTTAAGAAAAGAGTGGGAGATCAAAATAGCCCGCCTACTTCAAAAAAGTATCAAAATATGTCATGTATATATACTAGTATCAAAATAGGCTTAACTCTGAAAAAAATGAGTTATCTTTTTTTAACAAAAATTAGAATGATGGTATTAACTTTATAAAAAGTGTATAACTCACTTTTTTGTGAGTTATCCTTTTTATTTATAAATAACTCACAAAAAAAGTGAGTTATTTGTATGAAGTATATAACTCACTTTTTTTGTGAGTTTTCCTTCTTATTTATTGAAAAATATAAGACTGACTTTTTCGTGAGTTATCTTTCTAATTTATACATAATTAACAGAAAAAGTGAGTTATATTTGTTTTATAATTTATGTGAATTTTTATAAAACTCACATATTATGTGAGCTTTCTATTTTTCTTTTCTAATTTTTATTTTATCGAATATCTATTTTTCTTTTTTTAAATCTATTTTGATTTTATAAAGCTCACTAATTATGTGAATTATGCCGCGTCTATTTTTATCATATAAAACTCACTAATCATGTGAGTTATTCAAATATAAAATAAGTAACTCACATTTTAAGTGAGTTATCTATTTTACACATGTCATAATCTTTTCAAATAATAATCCTTAGTAGTGATGTAAAATATGAATATAGCTCTAAAAAATGTGAGTTATGTTCACAACTTTATTGTTGATGTGATCAAGTGCATTATGCAACTTTATTAGTAATTCCCTCAAAGTGCATTATGCAATTGGAGTCTCCCACATAATAGAGAGCGCACGATGATTTTTACACTCCTTCTTAACCTAAACTTGAAAAATATTTAACTTTATTTGACTAGCGTAATCATAAGGAGCCCTCAGAAATACAGTCAATGACTCATTGTCGTTGATAATCTATTCTCCATAATTTACCATTCCTTGTAATGAGAAGAAATTTGGATATTGTCCGACTATAAATAAATCATAATCATCACATTTTATTTTCATTCTTCTAAAAATTGATTCTACAAATTTTCTATAACCAATTGAAATTGGATACTTGGCGTTGGACTTAGGGGAGATACTATAATATATTGTATTTTCCTTGTGAATAATTTTTTATTTTAAAAACGTGCAACTTTAACACGTTCAAAATGCATTCTTTAAGATTTGATTAAGTTTCGAAAAGAAGAACTGAATTTGAATAAGTTTGAAAAAAATTGAATTTGAATAAGTTTGAAGAAGAAGAATTGAATTTGAAAAGAAGAGTTGAGTAATCAAAGGATGAATTATACATCTGTTTAACTAGGAGAATTTTGAGATCTGGTGGAAAAAGTTATTTACACATAACTCATATATTTTTAGAGTTATATTTGTATAATGGATAACTCACTTAAATAGCGGGTTACTTATTTTATATTTGAATAACTCACATAATTAGTGAGTTTTATATGATAAAAATAAAGGCATATGCTAAAAATAGAGGCTGGATAACTCACATAATTAGTGAGCTTTATACAATCAAAATAGATTTTAAAAAAAAATTGATATGTGAGAAAATAAAAATTAGGAAAGAAAAATAGCAAGCTCACATAATATGCGAGCTTTATAAAAATTCACATTAATTATAAAAATAAATATAATTCACTTTTTCTATGAGTTATATATAAATAAAAAAGATAACTCACAAAAAAAGTGAGTCTTATACTTTTCATAGATACAACTTACCTTTTTTATGAGTCACTCCCTCCGCTTCGTTTTAGTTGATCCTTATTGACTTGACACACCCCTTAAGAAATTATTTAATAGAGACTTATTTTACTAAAGTAACTCAATTAATTATGCATTGAAAATATGAATTTGAATATTTACACTTTACATAGTCATTTAATTATAGGGCAGTATTGGCAAAATGCAACAAACTTCTCTTGATTTAGAACTTGGACAACTAAAATGAAACAAATATTTTTACAAGAAGGCCAACTAATATGAAACAGAGGGTGTATATATAAATAAAAAGAAAAACTCACAAAAAATGAGTGTTATACTTTTCATACATATAACTCACTTTTTTGTATGAGTTATATATAAATAAAAAAGACAACTCACAAAAAATGTGAGTTATACATTTTTTATAAAGTTACATTGTCATGCAAGTTTTTGTTAAAAAAAAAGGCATAACTCATAGCCTATTTTAGTACTAGATTATATACATGATATATTTTGATACTTGTTGTTTTTAAGTATGCGGGGTATTTTGGTCGCCCACTCTTAAAGAGAATTTAGTCCAACAATGTAAATAACCAAACAGGTTTTTGAAGAAGAAAAAATTCATATATACATATAGGCCTATCGGGGCAATAATTTAACCAAAGAAAGTAGGAGTACCTCAAAAATTCTTCAAAGAATTCTTCGAACAGTTGCATCAAGAAATCAACCACCTCCTGTGCTCAAAAAAATTGTTGTTTGATCAAATAGCGCAAAGATACTAATAAGTTATTTTAAACCATAAATTTCAAAAGTTATTTCTGTTTAACTCGCTTATATACATTGGAACGAGTCCAGTTCTCAGTGGATCGGAGAAAGCAAAAGCAGTGAGAACTTGTATTCCTAGCTGGGAAGAAATGTTACAAATATTGTTTAGATTAGGATTTAGGAGTAAGAAATTTGTGACCATTTTGCACTGATAGGCCTCTAGCCTTGGCCCATCTCCTATTCCCATCCACTATTATGGCGATGTGCTTAGGTATATTATCATGCATTTCCATCAGGCTCATTGAGTTTGAAATCTTACAGAAAGGGCCACCACCACGGCCACGAACACATACTGATGATGGAAGATCCAAGGTCTTGGATATTTGGAGTTGGGCTTGCCACACTATAGAAGAGCTGTTCATTTCCTCACTTGGTGATATAGAAAACTAATCCATGCCAGCTAGTAAATTAAATAGGTAACAATTAGAATCATATTATGGAGCACATGCATGCATGCATTAAAGTATCAAATTATATCATGCATGTCATGCATATGCATAAATTGAGTTGGTGCCTCTCCTACAGATAGTAATAGACCTTCCTTGTAAATGACATACATCTAGGGAGGGGTCGTTTGGTAGAGTGTATTAGAATATCGCTAAAATATGATATATTAGTAATACTTGCTTTATTATATTTGTATTTTTTTATACAATATTTGGTTTGATATATTTAAAATAACATAAATTGCAAATTTTTTTTTTTTTTGAAAAAAGTTTTTCTAAAAATATTCGTCATAAATATGGTAGAAAAGATATGTAAAGATTTTGAGGCACAATAGACAGCAACCATACTATTGCATGGATTAAAATTCATTGCATTAATAATACCATAGATTTCTATGTGTTAGGTATACACCCCCTGATACCAAATATAATATATAAGTAAATAACTAATACAACATTAATAATACATAACAAAAGTGAACCAAAAAAGATATTAATAATTCATTATGGATGCTACTGATAATTAATTCTAATATTTACTGTTAGGGAATATGAAGTTTTGATGATAGACATATAAATGAAACATGTTGTGAAAGATGGTCCATCCAAGTGAACAAAGCATAGCTGCAGGCAAGATTACTGATAAGATGACATTACATACAAATAGGAGTGGATAAGCAACAAACATTTCAGACATGCTCTCAATACTTATCACATCAGCAAAGTGGATAAAAAGGGAGAAGAAAAATGCAGCATCTAGAAGTAGAATTGAGGGAGGAGTCCTGCAAGACTAAAGGATAAATAAAAGGAGTCCTGATCGATCAAGAAGAGAGAAACAGCTACAACAAGAAATGAAGTTACTTGATAGAGTTCCACTGAAGATAGAAGTAGAGATGAAAAAGGACTTTATCAAAGGTGTACTTATATATACGATTAACAATATTCAACTAACTCACTCAAGCACTGAAAAGATAGTCAACAATCAGTAAATCAGTTCTACAACATGAAGAAGCTTATGAAGCAATCTGGTCCTTTACTTAGAGTCTAAGACTTTGTGTAATAAGTTGGTAATTAAGTCATATTGAGTTGTAATATCTATTCTCAGTGAAGTATAAACTGAGTTAGGATTAACGTCTTCAAGTTGGGGAACTCGAAGACTTGGGAACACTTATCTTGGGAAGATTAGTGTTTTGTAGAAATAGGAATTAGAAGTTTTAATTCCTAGTTTACAAGAAGTCTTGTAATTTGTTAATTGTTGAGGCTCAAGAGTTATAGTAAAGTTGGGGCTAAATCCTGTAGAGGTACAGGTCATGATTTTTTACACCTTTCTTGAGCTGGGATTTTTTCACGTAAAAATACTGTGTTCAAGTTTTACTTTTGCGAACCACGTTAGCATACTTGTTCCACTGATAGGCAACCAATAGAGTAAACTATTAAAATTGGTAGGGCACGCATTCTAGCAAGTGGTATCAGAATGAGGTTGTCTTAAATAAGGCTAACACCTAAGAAAAGATCACAATGATAAATTCTGGACCTCCTACTAGTCAAAGTGAAGGTCAGTCAACCACTAGACCTCCACTCTTTAATGGCTCTCACTTTATTTGGTGGAAAGTAAGGATGGAGATGTTCATCCAAGGTGAAGACTATGAAGTGTGGGATAGGATTACTGGTGGTCCGACCATTCTAATGAAGACAGTTGATAGTGAACAAGTCAAGAAGGTAAGGAGTGAATTTACTGCTGATGACTTGGTGGCTCTAAGGAAAAATGCAAAAGCTAAGAATATCCTAGTCTACGATAGGGTGTCAACTTGCACCACTGCTAAATAGATTTGGTATGCATTGATAAATGCACATGAGGGTACCTCACAAGTAAGAAAATTTAGAATTTTCCTTCTCTTTACTGAGTATGAGGCATTGAAGATAAAAGAAAATGAATCACTGCATGAGATGATGACAAGGCTTACAACCTTAATAAATTAGCTGATTTCTGTAACGATCTAATTTTCTAGAACCGAAATGTCACACGATGCTCATGATCCTGAAGGACCACAAGCCAACCCTCTACTAATATTTGTACTTGAACACTGCATAATATAGATAGTAAATGCGAAATTGGCCATAATGTTCAAAACATCTAAAAATACTCATAATTGAAAATTAAATGCTGATACATCTATCTGAAAAGCCTCTAAACTGTCTAAACAGTGAAGTTGATGGGACATGTCCCCAACTAACTCTGTCTACTAAAAATAAGCTAAGTCTGATACGATAATAAAATAAGGATCATCCTCGACTGAAGAGGACTCACTGATACATCTACTGCTGCTGACTGTAACTGAGCTGCTAAGGGTACTCTGGATCTCGTGCCTCTGAATCTATGGTGTCAAATAAAACACCATACCATAAATATGTCAATACGAGAATATACCGAGTATAAAGATGAGGTAAGGCTAAATGCAAGGGCTTGTGCATGAACAATTACTTAACTGAATAATCATGCGAGTATTGAATGAGAACACATGCATGAATGCACGAACCACAACTAAAATCATTGTGACTCAAAATACTGAACACTGAATCATCTGATACTGATAACTAAGTACTGGAGTTGAGATCAGTCTTATCTAGCTAGTGATCTCAAAAAATGATACTAAAACTGATTGATCAAATCTACTCATATCAATGACTGAATTCTAAGCTTTCTACTCTCGACTGACTACATCGGAGATCAAACCTCTGTAATGGATGATTTTGAAATCTACTATCAATGATAAGAAAAGATCTTGTCCGAATTTGACAACAAAAATACTCAACTGAATCTGAGACTGAGATCAAGTCTATCTGATGAGTGATCTCAGAATCTGATAATGAGATTACTCAACTGAACATGAGACTGAGATCAAGCCTATCTGACGGGTGATCTCTAGATCTGATAACAAGAATACTAAACTAAATTTGAGACTGAGATCAAGCCTATCTTATAGATGATCTTAGGATTTGATAATGAGATTACTCAACTGAATATAAGACTTAGATCAAGCCTATCTGATGGGTGATCTCTAGATCTGATAACAAGAATACTCAACTAAATCTGAGACTAAGATCAAGCCTATCTGACGGGTGATCTCTAGATCTGATAACAAGAATACTCAACTAAATCTGAGATTGAGATCAAGCCTATCTGACGGGTTATCTTAGGATCTGATAATGATATTACTCAACTAAATCTGAGACTGAGATCAAGCCTATCTGATGGGTGATATCAGGATTTGATAATGATATTACTCAACTGAATCTGAGACTGAGATCAAGCCTATCTGACGGGTGATCTCTATATCTGATACTGAATAACTTTATATGGGACCAAGACTATCTGACGGGTAGTCCATGAATCAATGGAACATCTGAGTTCCTCATTGAGATAGATGACTGTATCTGACAGTCCTAATTTCTGAAGATTGATACTGAAATGACAACTATGGGAAATAATCACTTAACTGACATGCCCGAAATCTCAACTGGTGGGGTCTAACCTGTAACCCAGATGGAAGGGTGTCAATACCATGCCATGGGTAAAGACCTCTCTGGTCAATCCTATCTGACGGGTGACCCTCGCATGAAGTAAAGCCTAAGGCAATATAATAGTCAAGCCTATCTGATGGGTGACCAGCCTTTCCTGACGGGTGACTCCTGCATCATGTAATGGCAATGCAGTTTTGAAGTTCAAGGATTGCTCCTAATGAATCTGCCTCTCTGACGGGGAGTATCCATCCCTTCCCTCGCTCAATGCTAGCTCCTACTCTCAATTGAAAGACTTTAAATTGATTCTTAACTTAACACAAACTAAGCTGAATCTGATACTGATCATTTTTCTCGAATGATCTGACTGAGTTAAGATGAATTCACTTGGTTCCATATCTGATGGAATACTATTGAATCTCGTTATCCGACTAAACGACACTGAGATTTGAATAGATTACACGGTTACTACAGAGGTCAGAACTAAACACTTGAATACTACCAGATCTGAGCTGCGCATAGAATTGAGGCTAGATTACTAGTGATACTGAGACTACAGAGATTACTTAAGTTCTGTATCTGTCTGAGAGTACAGAGTTCTATAACTCACTGAGTTCTGAGAATCATGGCTTGACTGAGATTATTGTGAAAACTAACATAGGCTCTAGACTACAGCTAAATTATCGGGTATAAATACCCCTAGGACTCGATAACATAAAAGTAAAGCATAACCATTCTTGAATAATCAAGACCATGGTCATTCATTCACCATCACAATCACTAAAGTATCTCTTCAAGTAATTAGAAATCATAAAAATGTGATGGTATAGAGAGACATGCTATTGACTCATACTCCATTCAACAATATCTTGCATCAAACACTTAGCAAGTATTAAAGTCTTAGAATGTATCAAAGAGCACATAATTGGGGAATTTCATGCTATCATGTCATAATTCATTAAGGATTTTCAACAAACACTTGGCATGCATGGGCTTAAACAATTGGGGATTCCTAATCAACATGCTAGAATGACTCTAATTCCTTCACATAAGCAATTTATCAAACATATGGGGAGCATGATTTCCTTATTGAACAATTTCTACACTTAATTGACATAAACACACCACTTAACAAGCAAGCTGAAGAGGGTTTATCATGAACATCACATGAATATCACATTCTAGGGTCAAAGCTTGAAAACCTCGTAAACAAACATGACTCACAACTCAATAATAGCATGAACATCAATTTCAACTCACATGAATCATGAAAACTCATAAACATAAATGCTTTGAAATTTAGAAAAGGGTTCTTAAGCTTCTTGGATGAAAGGGACCCAAGAATCAACATCTGCATACCTTAGTTTCTTGATTCTTGAAAAGTTAATGGAGGAATCTTGATTATTGGGGTCTTGATTTAGGAACCCTAGCTCTTGTTCTTGAACAAATTTGAGAGAAACTAGTATTTTTAGGTCAAATGAGACCAAATCCCATGTTAAGGAGTATATATAGGGGTAGAAAAATAACCCCTTTCGCCTTTGGAAATAAACTAATAAACTTTGATTTTACATGCTGGTGCGACGCGCCATAATCACTCCAGCTCACTGGAAATTGGACAATCGGGAAACTTCTTGATGGCACAATGCGGTGGAAATTGCATTGATACCTTGGTTTCAAACTGGAAAGGCACCGCAATATGGTGGAATTGCTTTGGTGCACTGGAAATTGACAACTCTGAAATTAAGCCTTGGCGCGATGAGTCATAATTGCGGAGGCTCACTGGATTTTGACGATTACCATTTTGGCTAGCTTTGCGATGTGCTAAAGTGCCAGGGGTCACACTGTCTCAGTAAAATAGCTCTCTTTATCTGAGTGTCGAATTTGGTATCGATGAAAAGCTTTGTCAATTCTCTACATGACAAAAAGTTGATATTAGGGAAATTCTACATGGTTTAAAAGAATTCTCACTTGGGAAGGCACTTCTCAACCTTTTTGGACCATATTAACACTTTACTAAACACGCTCTAAGGCTCAGACTATGAGATAATTTTGCGGGGTCTTTTAACTTCCTTGGGCAAAGTCATTACTGAGAAAAAACAAGTTGATAAGGTACTGAGGGTACTACCAAAAATAAAATAGAATGATAAGGTTATTGTTATTAGGGAGGAAAATAAGGACCTTGCAGGCATGACCCTACATGAATTGATTGGAAATTTGAGAACTTATGAAATAGAAGTTGATGGAACCAAAGAACAAGAAGTTCCTGAGAAAAGCTTGGCATTAAAGGCTTCTGATAGTGATGATGAATTTGAACTTAATAAGGAATAAGTTGCCTTCATAACCAAGAACTTCAGTAAATTCTTCAAAAAAAAAGGGAACAAGTAGTAAGAAGCGCTCAAAAGATAATCCATATGGATGCTACAAGTGTGGTAAGACTGATCATCAAATTAGAGACTGCCTTGTATGGGAAATAGAGTGGAAAAAAAAGGGCTAAAAAGGAACTAAATGAAAAAACAAAAAGGAAGAAGGAACATGCAATGACAGCCGCTTGGGGTCTGACTCAAATGATTATAAAGCTGATGAAACTGCATTCATGGCACTTGGAGATTCAGAATTAGATAAAGAAGATGATGTTACTGAGGTAAGCATACTTGAACTTAAAGAAAAAATACACTTAGTTTCAAAATCAAAACTTGTTTCCTTAATGAGTGCACTAATAGATGATTTCCAAGAATTGACCTCTGATAGGGATGAATTGTTCAACAGTTTTGCAAGCCTTAAATTTGATCTCATTGAATTAAAGGCTTGTAAAGTTGCAGTTGATAATGAAAAATGCACTCTCAAGAAATAGGTTGCAGAACTTGATTCTTCTAATAATGATCTTAAGTATGAAATTGTAAAATTGCCTCTCACTAAAAATGGAAAAAAAGCCATGAGTAATGAATAAGAAAGTGATGAACTTGAACTAGAAAAGTGTAAACTTGAGTGCAGTAATGCAGCTGACATGATAAATAGATGGATTCAAGAAATCTCTAAATTGAAACTTGATCTTGAAAGAGCAAATAGGTGGATAAATTCATCAAGAATTATTCATAAACTGAGTGAGAGAACTCATAGTGAAAAGTCAAGTTTGGAATTCCACAAAGGTAGTGTTGATCCTAAAGATTTATGCTATATCTGTGGAAATCTTGGACATACAACTAGTGAATGTCCAGTAGCTGCTAAAAGCAGATCAAACAGTCAAAACCTGGCAAATAAATTTTCTCAGACCAAAAAGAAAAGAACTAGTTTAGGTTAGAGAAACAGATTGCACTACATGTTGCCAGTATGGACTAGAAGAAATTTGAAAAATCATTTTACTCATAAAACAGGACCCAAGCTTTTCTGGGTTCCTAAGTCTAACCATTGATATCTTTTGCAGGAGAAAGTAAAATGAAGCAAGAGGCATTGGTACTTGGATAGTGCTTTCTCTAGACGCATGACTGGTGACAAGAAAAAGTTCCTTTCACTGCAAAAATCAATGGAGGAGGAGTTTCCTTTGGAGATGGGAAAAAGGGAATCATTGCTAGAGTTGGAAAAATTGGCTCATCTGAGTCAAGAGTATTGGAAGATATCTATCTTGTAGAAGGATTGAAGCGCAACTTGCTAAGCATTTCACAACTGTGTGATAAAGGTACAAAGTTATTCTTACTTCTGCAGGTGTAAAAGTCAAGAAAATGGACACCAAAGAGATTGTGCTCACTACTAGAAGACACAGAAATATATACAAAGCTAACATAATGGCAATACTAGGATCACAATTGACTTGTCTAAATGCAATTTAAAATGATCCCCTCTTTTGGCACAGAAGACTTGGGCATACAAGTCTAAAATAACTAAACACACTTTCCTCCAAAGATATGGTATTGGGACTACCTAAGACCAAATTTAAAGAGGAAAAACTATGTAGTGCTTGTGTAAAGGGGAAGTAGGTAAGATCTTCCTTTAAGTCAAAGAACCATGTTAGCACTACTAAGTGCCTTGACCTGGTTCATGTGGATCTGTATGGACCAATGAGACTTCAAAGCAGAGAGAGAAAAATATATATTTTTGTAATTATTGATTATTATTCCAGGTTCTCCTGGACTTTGTTTCTAGCCTCTGGAGAAGATGCCTTTGATGTCTTTGCAATTTTTATCAAGAAAATTGAAAAGAAACTGGGCACTTCATTAGTTTCCATAAGATCTGACCATGGTACAAAATTTGAGAATGATAAGTTTTTAGAATTTTGTTTAGCAAATGGTACAGATCATAATTTTTCTGCACCTAGAACACCACAACAAAATAGGATGGTAGAAAGAAAAATATAACTTTGGAAGATTTGGCTAGAACAATGATACTTGCAGCAAATGTTGCTAAAAACCTTTGGGCTGAGGCAATAAGAATTGTTGCATAAATCATAAATAGGTGCATGATCATACCTATTTTAGAGAAGACTACCTTTGAATTACTTAAAGGAAGAAAGTCAAACATTTCTCATTTTAGAACCTTTGGTTGTAAATTCTTCATACATATTAACGGAAAGGATAATCTGGGAAAATTTGATGCCAAAAGTGATGAGGGAATCTTCTTAGGTTATTCACTTCATAGTAAGGCTTATAGGGTTTTAAACATCAAAACAAACTGTGTTGAAGAAATCATACATATAATTTTTTATAAATTATATGTTAAGACTAACCTGCAGGAAGGACGTGACTCTGAGGAATAGGTTACACAACCCGATTCATTGACTAGAGCTATAAAGAATGGAGACACTTTAACAAGGGGAACTAAATCTAGAGGCACAGTAACAGGGGAAACTGAGCCACCAACCACCCCAGCTCAGAACATCAACAGTGATCCTAGTAGCTCACTAGGCTTGGTCCCTAAAGGCTACAAGTATCAAAGGTCACATCCTATTGAGAATGTTATCACTGATCTCCCTTCGAGGATCACCACAAGTCTGGATTAAGAAGTATTTGTGCCTTCGAGGAATTACTTGATGTTAATTGGATCATAGCCATGTAGGAAGAGTTGAATCAGTTTAAAAGAAGCAAAGTATAACACTTAGTCCCTCTTCCAAAAGATAGAATTATAATTGGAACTAAGTGGGTGTACAGAAATAAAGTTGATGAGCATGGAATAGTTACAAGGAACAAGGCAAGATTGGTGGTCCAATGATATAATCAGGAAGAAGGAATAGATATTGATGAGACTTTTTCTCCTATATTCAAAATTGAAGCTATTAGATTACTTATTACATTTGCTGCCTACATGGAGTTTATTCTATATCAAATGGATGTAAAGATTTGCTTCTTGAATGGCATTCTCAAGGAGGAGGTACATGTTAAGCAACCTCCAGGATTTGAGAGCAAGGAGTTTCCTGATCATGTGTATAAACTGGACAAGGCCTTATATGGGTTCAAATAAGCTCCTAGAGCTTGGTATGAGAGATTGTCAAAATTTCTATTGGAGTATGGGCATACTAGAGGTAAAATTGACAATACTCTTTTCTTAAAAACTAATAGAAAATATTTATTGGTTGTGCAGGTGTATGTAGATGATATAATCTTTAGGTCTACAAAAATAAAAATGACTCATGATTTTACCAAACTCATAAGTTGTGAATTTGAGATGAGTATGATGGGAGAGCTAAACTACTTCCTAGGATTGCAAATTAAACAAACCGCGTCTAGAACAATAATCCACTAGTAGAAGTATGTGAAAGAACTTTTCAAGAGATTCTCCATGAAAGAGGCAAAAGAAATCAGTACTCCAATTGCCACTGCTACAAAGCTTGACTTGGATAAAACAGGTCCTGATGTGGAACAAAAGATGTACAGAGAGATGAAGGATCATTTCTATATCTTACAGCAAGCAGGCCTGATATTGTGGTCGGTGTAGGATTATGTGCAAGATTTCAAGCAAATCCTAAAGAGTCTCATCTGAAGTCCGTAATAAAAGGATCTTTAGATATCTCAAAGTAACTAGTGATCTTAGATTCTGGTATCCAAAAGGTAGTAACTTTGACTTGGTAGGTTATTCTGATGTTGATTATGTAGGATATTTGGTGGACAGGAAGAGCACAATACGTATAACACACTTCCTTGGATCATGTCTTATTACCTGGTCCACAAAGAAGCAAAACTCAGTAGCTCTGTCTATTGTTGAGGCTGAAAATGTTGCTGCTGGGTCATGCTGTGCTCAGTTGTTATAGATCAAAAAATAACTCCTGGATTTTAGGATAGATGTAGGTTGTTTTCCTATTTTTTGTAATAACACAAGTGCTATAAATATTGCCAAAAATCCTGTTCAACACAAGAGAACTAAACATATTGATATTCAACATCACTTTCTTAGAGATAATGTTGGAAAAAGGTTGATATCAATTATGTTTTGCTCTACTAAAGAACAAATTGCTGACATTTTCACTAAGGCTTTAAGTAGAGAACAATTTAAAAAAATAGGTTAGTCTTAGGGATGATTAAAATTGTGTAAGTCTCCCTCAATGATTGATTAGAATAAATTAATCTTAAAGTGATTATTGATTAATTCAGTCTCTCAGATTAAGTTGTATATCCTAATTCCAAGATTTTAGAGTATATTGACTCATATGTGTATTGATTTTATAGAGAGACTGGAACACAAAAACAATTTTGTCCATTTTTTCTTTAAGTATGATTATTGTTACCTATAGTGGCATAAAGAGAAACAAGTTGTCTACATGGTCCCCTTTTGTTACACTTAAATCGCAAAAAATCAAGAGTTACTCCTACATTAAAAAGTTGTTACTTGCTTTCCCATCAGAACTTAACCTCTTATCATTACAATTCCTGCCAAAATACAGTCCCTCATTCATTCAACTTTCTCTTTTTCCTCCTTAAATACGTTTTCTCCTTTCTTGATTCTTATTCATTCCCTCTTCAACTCTTCTCAACCAAGAACAAATTCTTGTTGAACAAATGGCATCCTCTTTATCTTCTTCATCCCCCTCACCCACTGACTCTGTCACAAATCCCTTCATCGCTATTGTCTTTTATCTAAATATCTCTTTACTTATTTAATCCCTTCTTAAATATCCCTAAAATTAATCGATTTTGCTGCATTCAGAAACTTCCCAAACCCTTTTGAACAAATTTCTTCACCTTCTTCATCCATCTCAAAACCCTTACTTTTACCTCTTACCCCAATCCAAATTCTCAATACAGATGATATTCCCATTGCAGACCAGATTCTACGCAAGTTATGATCTAAAAAAAAGCTTTCTATACCCCCCATTGTTGTTGAGGATGTCGATTTGGGTGAACCTACGTCTGTTCGACCCACTCCGCGAACTACACATACTCTTCAGGAAAAAGAATAAGGAAGATGCTTCCCTTGCAGAGGCTCTTCAAGCGAGCAAGAGAAAATATGTTGCCAAGTCTGATCCTCCTCCTTCTTTTTCCTCCTCCTCTTCTGATATTCTTCTTCGCTCAAAGCATAAAGGTAAAACCATCAAAAATTTCCCACCCCATACTTCCATACTAAATCAACCCTTCTCCTAAAGGCTTTTTTTATCTTTAAAACCCTTTTCTCGCCCCAAAGATTTATCATCATCCAAAGATTCTCCTATAAAGAAGGTCATATCTAAGTTAAAGAAACAGGTTAAGGTATCTATTTTCTCCAACTCTTATAACTCTGAGTTTCTCCCTAATACTCCTCATGTAACCTCTGTAAAGGTTAATCTTGATTTTGATTTTGATTTTGATATGGATACTTCTTCTGATAAAGCATATCAGTCAGCTCATGTTATCCACTTTCAGAAATGAAAGTTGGCTAGGGGACGTATTGTCACAGGTTTTGGGAGTCCTGTGGTGGATGTTTTGATCTCAAAGTTGAGAGCTTAGGGCATGTCACACTTGTTTCTTCAAGGTGATCATCAAAGAAAGTTTGGAAAAAATAAAGTTTATGAGTTTTATACAAATGGTGTAGCTATTGGGGAAATGTTTTCAACTACTGTTCATAGTATTACGATAAATCTGTATACTGCTGATCTAGCTAGAATCTTGAATATTCCTACTGGGGGTTGGGGTCATTACGTTAAGGGTGCTTGGTGTCCTCTTGATACTTTACCCTCTGCTTTTGAGATATCCAAAAAATTCTTTGGATATCCCCTTCTTTCTATTCGTCATAGGGTCTTGAAGTGTGAAATGTCATAAGGTCTTGAAGTGTGAAATGTCCCTACTTCATCATGTCTACATTGATGTTGCTCACAGAATGATTCTTCCTCGCCAAGAATGCAGAACTATTATAAATTTTCTTGATCTTACCCTAATGGAACTGCTTAATACTAAGATGCAAATAAACCTTCCTCAACTTATGATTAAGTATATACAGAGGATCTTAGTTCAGGATGTCAATGGTCACGCTTTGCCATATGAGTTTTGGCTTACGTTTATTTTTTAAGATTTCCATGTACCAGTAAAGGTGTGGTGTAGTCTCTGCAGACCATCAATGATGTCATAGGGCCAGTCTGGTCCATCCAAGTTAACAAAGCATAGTTGCAGGCAAGATTATTGATTAGATGGCATTGCGTACAAACATGAGTGGATAAGCAACAAACATTTCAGACATTCTCTCAATACTTATTACATCATCAAAGTGGATAAAAATCAAGAAGAAAAATACAGCATCTAGAAGTAGAATTGAGGAAGGAGTCCTGCAAGACTAAAGGATATATAAAAGGAGTCTTGATCGATCAAGGAGAGAGAAATAGCTACAACAAGAAGTGAAGTTACTTAATAGAGTTCCACTGAAGATAGAAGTAGAGATGAAAAAGGACTTTATTAAAGGTGTACTAATATATATGATAAAAAACATTCAAGTAACTTACTCAAGCACTGAAAAGATAGTCAACAATCAGCATATCATTTCTACAACTTGAAAAAGCTTATGAAGCAACCTGGTTCATTACTTAGAGTTTTAGATTTTGTGTAATAGGTTGGTAATTAAGTCATATTGAGTTGCAATCTCTAGTCTCAGTGAAGTATAAACTGATTTAGGATTAACATCTTCAAGTTGGGGAACTCGAAGATTTGGGAACACTTATCTTGGGAAGATTAGTGTTTTGTAGAAATAGGAGTTAGAAGTTTTAATTCCTAATTTACAAGAAGTTTTGTAATTTTTTGATTGTTCAGGCTCAAGAGTTATAGTAAAGTTGGGGCTAAATCTTGTAGAGGTATAGGTTGTGGTTTTTTACACCTTTCTTGAGCCAGGTGTTTTCCATATAAAAATACTGTGTTCAAGTTTTACTTCTGTGAACCACGTTAGCATACTTGTTCCACTAATAGGAAACCAATAGAGTGAAATATTAAAATTGGTAGGGCACACACTATAACATTTACAAATTCATTATCACTGCTCCAAAGTCAGTGTGAACTGTGAATACACATCAATAATAAATTGGGAACTTTCCCGAGTCCCACCATAGGATATCTACCCTAATTAATTATTCTTAATGAGTTGTCCATATGCCATGGAAACAGTGTTGGTAATGTGGATGTATTTAATACTAACTCCGATTCAGATTAGTTTTCCCCTATGAACTTGGCATATCCATTAAGAAAATATTAATTAGAGGTTTATTTTATCAAATTAGCCTTATTAATTATTCTTTGAAAATATAAATTTGAGTAAATACACTTTATTTAGTTATTTAATGTTAAAGATAGTATTTGAAGAAGATAATTAAATCTTCTTGATTTCATCAAAAGGAAAACTAAATTGAAACAAATATTTTTAAAAATATTATCAACTAAAACAAAATGGAGGAATTAATTGAACCATTAATTACATTGGCGGCAGCTCCTCTAAGGCTAATGAAATTAATAAGCTCTACATCTACCCCCTCCTCCGGGGGAGCCTATGGAGAGTCCCATGGCTATCTCTCCAAGAAGCACCAGTTCTGCGCCCCCAGGAAAGTAATCATCATGCTAAGAAGGCTGAAGTGACCCCAACAGTCATATCCAATAACTCTCCAGCTAACCCCTCACCAATTAATACACCATGGGTGAAGACGCATACCTCCACCATACTTCCTGTTGTCACTGTAACCAAGCCCACCCCAAATGGAACATCATCCAACATCCAAAGCACTATTGATGGAGCCTCTCTACTTTGTCATCACTCCAACACAATTGGACCGGCATCTAATATTGTGGTTAGAGATGACTCTAAATGGGAAATGGCTGCAACTGGAATTAAAAGTGGGCAATCAACTAATCATCCTGATAATCGATGATTTAGCCTATCTTGCTCAAATAGTCCAACAAATCACCATCCATGAGGTGAAATAGATGGGGCCAGAGCTCTGGAATTAGTAAATGATAGCAACGCAGCTTCCACAACTTCAATATTTTACCACAATGGAGGATCTAAGCACCTTAATAAAGAGTGTGTTCCAAACGCTACCCTTCTATCCAACATCACCCTATCTCAAAGCCAACCAGTATCCAACCTTCACTCAATGGAACTCAACCCCTATTCTCCCCCCTCCCACATTTCTTCTTTGTCAATGCTTCAGGAGGAAGGAGGCTAAGGAGAAGGAAATAACTCCATACTAGAAGCACTCAGGTAGAGCAACTAGGAAATGGAGTCCTTCCTAAGCTTATTTTGAGAACTAGCTCAAGAACTATTTGTGTTGGAAAGGACCCTTCACAAAAACTTCAGCGATCCCTTTATATCAGTTATTAAAGCACTCTCACTAGGGAAGAAGAGGTCCTTCACACTGATGGTGAAGAATGGGATAAGAAAACTAAAGGCGACAGTGATACTGAGCCCCCAATTTCCATCCAACGAAAAAAAAAAAGCCCCAATGTGTCAATAATCCAACTACACTCTAGACACCACAAGGTTTATTATATGGAAAACAAGGGGAGTGAATATCTCAAGCTTTAGGAGTCAATACCTTAACATGTTCAACACTTATAGACCAACGATGTTATTTCTCTTGGAAACTAAGATGGAGGAGCATAAGACTCTTTATGACGCCCTTGGCTTTGACCTTTTCATCCAGTCGAGTGTTGTTAGGTTGATGGGTGGTATAGCTGTGATATAGAGAGATGACTATCTCCACCTTGGTAACTTAATCACATCCCTTCAAGGTATCCATGTCATTATCAAGGTACGTCCCAATCAACCCTTTTGGTTATTTTTGGCAATTTATGTTAGCCCCAATTTACAGAGCCACACCCTGTTATGGGAGGAACTCTGTAACATCTCCCAAAGTTATAATGGGAAATGGTTTATGGGTGTAAACTTCAACTAAGTCTTATTGTGTTCTAAAAAATTGGGGGGAGCCCCCATCAATCTTAATAGAGTTAACAACTTTAGACAGTGTCTTAATAATTGTAACATGATCGACCTAGGGTACAAAGGGAGTAAGTTTACTTAGACCAATAAATGGAAGAGAAATAGGGGCCACCTCATCATGGAAAGACTTGACAGGTTTCTGGAAAATACCCTTTGGATTAACCAATATCTTGAGGCCATTGTCACCTACCTACCTAGAACTAAGTCTGACCACTCCCCCATTCTTATTGACACTAATGGTAGTAGGACTTACCAGGACAAGAAACCATTCAGATTTGAACCCATGTGGTGAAACCATTGTTCCTTCCAAGGGCTCGTGAACCAATGCTTTAACAACCCCAACCCCCTTATTCCGACTATTGGCCTATTCCAAGAAAAGGACAAAGATTGGAATACCAGTCTTTGGCAATATTTTACGTAAAATTAGGAGAATTCTTGCTCGAGTGGATGGAATTAATTGAACTCTGATTACTTCATACTCTGTTTACAAATTTTAACATGTTTTTTTTCAAAATTCATTATTGAGATGAAGTAAAAGAAATTTATACCCAATTCAATTTTTTGCATGACAAAGATTTCTTAATTTCACCAAAAAAGAGTATTTGATTAATTAAATTGTAATACCCCATAACCACTCGTACATGTACTACTAATTTGATGTCAACTAGTTGAAAGGGGGATACAAATGAATGATCTTGTAAAGGACATCATATGAAGGGTTGGACGTGAAGTCAATTTGGACTTTTTTTTTATCTTTTTACAAGTAACAACTCTCGATAATTATATATATGGATGTTATGAAAGATGAGCTATCACCCGAATGACTAGCATCAATATTTTTTTACACTCAAATTGGGATTTTGATTTTGAAAGGTAATTTCTCTATCCCATATTCATAGATAATGCTAGAATATGTGTTTGGGGTATAGTACATGGTGGGTGTAGCCATTTGAATTTTGCACTAGTTCTCAAAATGGGTATGGTAAATTAGAATTGTAAAAAAAGGAGAAAAGAGTGAAATTGTGATAAAAGCCTAAGTTGTTGAGTAATTCTATAGGCATAGCAGATTTAATATTGATCTTTATAAGTTGGAAAGAAAATAATTCTCATAAAATGATTGATAAAGAATTTGATTAGTTTTAGGTATAAGTAGAGTATTCTGGAATAAATTAGATAACCTTTAAATCATTGATGAATTTATATATCTTTTTTTTTGTAGTTAATTTGTTGCCTAGCTGATAGTGGACGATATTAGTTGGTTATGTGAGGGTTACATCCTTGAGAATTGTTTAAGACTTGTGATACTATCGTTAGCTAAATCACCAAAGGTATGTAAAGCTAAAATCTCTCTCTTCGTAGGATACCACCTAAAGTCACATGTTTCTCTGAGAAGATTCCACATAAGTTATGTGATTACCTATATAAATAGCGTGTTGATTACCTATATAAATAGAGCGATCATGTTACACATTAAGCATATGACTACATGTTTGTCATATTTGTACATCTGCATGTTCTTTCCATTTGAACTTACTTGTCTCCATACTTTTTGCTTCTATTGGTTGAAGTCATAAGGTCAATATACTCCTATCGAGTCATGTACCTATAGAGTTCTAACATGGGTATGCTTGTACCTGTAGAAATTCTATTAGAAATTCCAAGAAATCATGTATTATATATATTACATGCTACAAATTAGAATAAAAATCCATAACATGGTTGCGTTAGACATTTGATCACACAGTGATATATTGTAAGATAATATAAAGACCTCGTATTTATATAGCTCGATACTGTTAAAGAAGTTAATCATTTATGGAAAGGACTACTTGAATGGTTAAACAATACTTGTCATAATATAATGGCATATGCCTTCAAGGCACTACTTGATGAGCACTTTCGATTGGAGGGCACATAGGTTTGGCTTGGAAAATTTGCTCGATGTGATTCTGTGCATGGGATTAAGACCTAACCATTATAGCGATCCCAAACATTATGGCGTACTGTGGATTGAAGAGTAGTTTTCCATTTTATAGTGATAGACTAATGTGGTAGTAATAATTGTAGATTGTATGGTATTCCGTGGGGGGAGTGTTTGGGTTTGATTATTATTTATTTAAAAAATAAGAAAGAAGACTTTGTAGATTGTTATGGTGGTTATAGAAATTCCTTATAGGTTGTGAACGGAAATGTTTAGATTTTCCAATAAGTTATAAGTATAAACTCATTATTGTTTGTGGAATTTGAAGGTAGTCTAATTGTATGCTTGGGTAAGTAAGTATGATGTGAGAAAGTAGAATATGTAGATAAGATTTTATTGGACTATACTATAAGATTAAGGTTGACCATGTCTATTATGTGACTTTACCCCCTTGACCTTCTTTTCTTTAGTGGTTGTAAACTAGTACTACTTGTGAGAAGGTATGTGATAGATTTTGAGGTGTAGTAGTAATGTTATGGAGGTGATTTGGTTGTAGGTAGTATCTAAGTGAAATGAGGTATTTGGGTTGAATTTCCCAATTTGATGGACTAGTATCATTTTTGCATGCTTCTTCTGTGGTACATGATTGTTGCTAGACTATAAGCTTGAACTTTTGATGTAGAATGTTGCGCTATGAGGAGTATCTTAAGGTTGATGATGTATTTTTTGTGGGAATGAATTAGTAGGCTTAATGTGACTTGTGGAAGAGCCTAGGTAGATAATTTATGGAAAGTAAAGTGGTAATTGTGAGGTATATGTGTATAGGAGGACTAGTGTTAAAATGATGAATTGTGGGTGAGTCATTAAGTGGATAAGGGCGTAAGTATATAAGAATAAGTTGCACCCCTTAGTAGTATGAAGTTAGGTAAGATTTTATGATATGAGTTATGCGACTAACGGCCTAATGTTAGAAGGTTAAGTAGTGGAGAGTGGATTTTATGTGATAATAGTGAGGTTGTGTATGCTCATGAGACTGCGAGTTGTAAGGTGATGATGATAGAGGATAGCAAAAATTAAGAGTAGCGCTCTTGGAAAGTAATGCCTTTAGAGTATACTTAAAAAGGGAAAGTTTAGTATTTATATGTATAATTGTTTTGCGTACCTAGTTTGTATTCTTGAAATTATGGTATGGAGAAGTTTTGGGAGTTATTTTATAGCGTTATTTAGAGTTGAATTGATAAAATATGAGTGAGCAATATGCGTCTTTGGTATAGTTTTACAAATTTTGTTAAGATGCAGGTAATGTGATTAGAGGTGTAATGCGAGTATTTTAAGGAGTTGAAGATGAAGTATTGTGTGCCTAAAAGCATGGTTTTCTATGGCTATGATAAATTTATCCATAAATAGATGACTTTAAGGTTTGGAGGATGTTAGGATTAGGGTACCTGAAAGGGATGTTCGAGAATGAATTTAGTGTCCTTGTAAAAAAGAAAAAATCTATGGAAGGAAGTTTGTGTTCATGTGTATGTTGGCACCCCTTTGTGATTAGGTGTGTCGATATCAGGAGGCTTATTACTTCAACTACTCCTCATGTTTCTCGAATGGTTGGCGTATCTCGTTTATGTGAGTATGGGTCGTATGGTGATGGTTGTAAAGGCTAGCCAAAGTAAGAGTAGTATTTCCAAAAAATAAGACCTACAAAGTATAGTTTATTCGAGAGGGATTAGCTGTAATGTGTATGGTGGTATATCTCTTGTGTTGAGAGTTGTGGATATATATTTGATGAGAGGTTATGTTTCCAAGTCTAGGATTATGACTTTGATCTAAGGGGGAGATGATGAGTTAAAGTAGTTCTCAAATTTTCTTATGGTGTCAAGTTTCAATTAAGATTCATGATAAATCTATTACAATTCAAGCAAAGTCCTCCTACTCAGTCTACGAGGTCATTCTGCTAATGCCCTACGTTATGTATCCAATTCCTACCTATGTCTAAGGTTTGAGCACTCTATGTAACTCATGACATATCTCGACTTCCAAACTAAAAAAAATAATGTCCGTCGATGATCCAGTATTCTAAGTATCCAAGCTCTATGTTATGTTGCTCATAAGCAACAAATCTATGTCCCAAATCATGATTGGTTCTAAGGGAACTATGTTTTCGTATGTTAACGATTCATTTCATGTTTGGATTAGCCAAAATGATAAAGTTGTGCGAACTCATGACTATTTTAGTACTGAAAATGAGAAGCGATAGCTTCGAGTGGAAGTCCTCGCCTAAATCATCGACTTCATAAATTCCACACTCATGTTATTACACTCATGATGTAGGCTCTCAGTTTTCTTACTGTGGTTGTCCTAAGAACTCGTGCTATGTTGAGTTTGTGCCAAAACAACTGTAATACCCTGAATTTTCTTCTTAGCTAATTTTATCCCAAAAATGCCTAGTATTAGCTTCTAAAGTGAATGATTATTATTCCATGAGGAATTTTTAAGATTTTCACTTTTTGTCAAGTGGGATATTCAATAAGCTTTCCATCGATATAAAATTCACCCAAATCCGACACTCGGGTGAAGAGTTAGAGCCTTTTTAGTGAGACTGTGTATCACCTGAGCCTCCACCGTGTCGCGGAGATAGCTCAAATGGAAATTGTCAATTTCCAGTGTTGCTCTGTGATAGTAGTGTGTCGCTCCAAACTTTCAAGTCATAGACAAGGTGGCAACGCGAAAGCTCCGCGTTGCGCCACCGTGCAATTTCCCATTTCTCTCTTTCCAGTGACTTGGCACGATAGTGGCGCGAAGGATGAAAATTGGGAAAATTTTCTCATAAATTAAAGACATGTCCTAGGGTTAAAAGGGTCAATTTCCCCACCCTATATAAGCCTTATAACATGAGATTTAGCCATAATTCAGCAACTTATACTCAATTACTCTAAAAAACTCTCAAGAACAAGCCCTAGGGTTTTCATAGAAGGTTCAATTCCAAGGGAATTCATCATCCAATTTCAAGAATCTCTCCATCAATCTTCACAAAATCAAGAAATAAGGTATGCGTAGTCTTCATCCATGGATCCCTTTCATTCGTGGAGTCCAAGAATCATGTTTTAAATAACCTATTGTGACTTTCTTGTTGTGATTTTATTATGTTCATGTCGATAGTTGTTATTTATGTTTCAAGATGATGTCTTGATGACTTTCCATGAAGTATGTGAGTTTGTTGATTGAAAACCTATGAGTTTGGGTAGTTTTAGGTTATTAAATTGATAATTTCACTATGTTATGAAGTGTGCATGTAAGGTGTTAGATAAAATGCCTAAAATGATACAATCATGTTCCTTATGACTCAATAGTATCTAAATGACAAATCCATGCTAACCCTTATGATGCAACACAATTTCCATGCTCTTGTTGTGTATTGACTGTTGTGTTATGCAATGTTCATGTTATTGAAATCATGCAAGTATGTACATGTTATATGCATTCCTTTCCATGATCAAGACTATGATAACCATGTGAAGCATGAAATCCCTTATTTATGGCATTATGAATTATGAACTCTATTCCTATGATCAAGAAGTATTACGGATTATTAATGTTGGTTATGTATTCAAGAATGTCATGCCTTGTCAGTTTCCTTCTATTGAGTCTTGGGGGTACTCGTACCCTAAAAATATAACTGTGTGCCTAGAGCTATGTCATGTTTTCATGATACTCTCAGTCAAGACATGTTCCATAGAAGTCAGTCAGTCATGTGACTCAAGAAATCTCAGAAATCTCATGAACTCAGTACTCAGTAAAATTAGTAATCTCATGAACTCAGTACTCAGTAAGATCAATAATCTCATAAACTCAGTCATTTATCAGATATCAATAGTATTTTGTCAGTCGACGGAATTCAGTAAACTCATTCCATGTACAGTTAGTCAATCATGTTCAGTCTCTTTAGATGGGAGTATAAATTAGCACCGAGTGAACCCAAGAATGGGAATACACACTGTTAGATGAGGGTATGATTCTTAGAAGTTATCCTTGTGTTCCAGAACTATGTAGCCAGCATAGGTTGAGACATCAACACTGTTAGATAAGGGTTGATGAGGTGGATAAGCACTGTCAGATGAGGGCCCCACTATTCTCTTTTGGGGACACTATCAGATGAGGGTACCTACAGTTGTCCTTACTAGTGGTGCGGTATTGATACCCTTCAGTCAGGGCACAAATTAGACCCTAACTCAGCTATTATAACGCATTTAGGGTATGTCGGTTAAATAACTATTCCCAAAGTTTCAGATAGTTCTTCAGATTTTAGGACTGTCAGATATAGTGAACTTAGTCACAGTATGAAACTCAGATACTTCCATCAGATTTAGGACTGTCAGACACAGTCACTCATGTTATCAGTTATATCAGTTATCAAAACTCCAGTAGCAGTCATCCTGGGTATCAGTAAATTTATGTTATTAGTATATAGATTTAGTTATCATGTTCTCATGATCTCAGTTACTATATATTTATGTGTGCACTCTCACGTTCATATTAGTTAGTCAGTTTTTATCATTCATGCATTTAAACCCCATGTATTCAGCCTACCTCACACATATACTCAATATATTTTTTTGTACTGACGCATTTGCGCTATGGTGCTTTCTTTTTATGTTCACCATAGGTGCAGAGACACGAGTTCCAGATCAACAGTAGATTCTAGTCTCAGCAGTCATAATAGAATTGAGTCCTCATCCTTTGAGGAAATGATTATTTCTTCACTATTTCATTGATTAGTTATTAGTTGGAGTTAGTTAGGGACATATCCCATCAACTCTTTATTCAGATTATTCAGACAGTAGAGGCTTTCAGACTAGATGCAGACTATTGTGTTTTAGACTTCAGTGTTTACAGTTTTGTTTTGGGTATTCTATTACCCTACACAGATGTTATATCATTCAGATTATGTTCAGTATTGAACCTTATCGCCTTTCAGTACATATTTCTGCATTATTATGTCATATTATGCAGTGTACAGGTACAGATATTAGTCATGGATTAGCTTGTGGTCCTTGGGGTCATAAGAACCGTGTAGCATTCTGGTTCAACAAATTGGGGTATTACAACGACTCTCCACTTGTGATCTAAACAATTGATATATGAAACACTCTGTGATTGTACTGTATCTTCAACTCATGTCCCACCTTGATTATGGAAATAAGTAAATGTTATAACTAAATAGTGTTACTCTCTTTCATGATGCTCTTGCTTAGGTCCTTTAATGAACCTTTGTATGCTAGTATGATGGTGGTTGTGGAAGCACACAATGTGTAAGGTGGGGGAGTAGATGTCGTTGTAGGCGACAATTTTGATGTGATTTCTTGAGATAAGGTTAGAAAAACAAGGGAAGGAAGAAGATGAATATTCTTTACCTGAAATAGTTAGAAGGAAAGATATGGCAAGAATCTTGGTGAAAATGATTGAAGTATCAGTTCTTAGTGGAGTTGTCAAGTGGGGTATGGTAGTGGTAGGCTGAAATTTTGTGATTGATGAAAACACAAACTAATGTGTCATGCGGTTAGTATTCTTTGAATTAAGACTTGATTTGGTTTGATTGTAGTGATGAGGTGAGATGATTTCTTAATGTGATGTAGAGTACAGGGTCCCGTAGTTTAAATTAGCACCTCTTTTCTCCGAGTTAGGCTTCAACATAGAAGTATTATATGATGGGACACCAATTCTTGTGGTTAGATGTGTTACAGAAGAATTGTAAGTTGGAAATGATGAAGTATGTTGATTAATGTTGGGGTATAGACAAGTAGTTTTGCTAAGTTTAAGTCTTTTTGTTGTAGCTTGTAAGATGGAGAATGCTAATATTCATATGTTCCACGAGAAGTGCATCTCATCTCTTGTACCAATCTTAATTAGGACGAGGACTCTTAGGAAAAGCTATGTATTACAATGTTCTGATTCTGTTCGATAAAACACATGCCAAGATCATGTCGACGTTAAGTTTTGTTATCTTATGTTTCGTGCTTACCCATTTCCCTCGGGGTTATCATGAAGATCGGGTGGTGCCTTTACATATTTTTGTTGAGGAAAAATTTTCAAATAATTATAACGTTCTTTATTTTACACTTTTGAGAGCTTCAAAAAGTCCCTACCCATCATTTGAGGATGAATGATTCCAAAAGAGAGATAATGTAACACCCCGTACTTTTGGGCTAGAACTTAGACCATTCTTCCTATGCCTATAGACCCAAACTAAATGATTCCTTGTTAATATATGTGTGTTGATCAATCCTATAGTGTGGGAATACCTTTGAATATGAATTGAGGTCAAGAAAATCCCCTAACTCAATGACGATTTGAAAACATTTCTATTGATTAAGTCTTAGTGGACGTTTCAATTTGGGTCAAGTTTCGTTGACTATAACTTGTTGTATACAATGAATTAAAAGTCCTACTATATATAGAATGAAAGTTCTTCGAAGTATCTTTTCAATGGTACCAATCTATCCTAAATCCAATAGCCGAGCTAAAATTTATGACTTTGCAAAGAAGAGTATTTTCCATCCAATCTGGTTTAATCTACTTTGCATCTGCTCCAGCAGATTAAGAGCAGATTAGGAGCAGTTCAGGGGCATAACACACTTGTTTAATTTGCCTTGCATCTGCTTTAGCAGATGGGGAGCAGACTGGGTGCAGTTTGGCCACAGATCAAGGTCAATTTCCATCAAGCATAACTTTCTGTATATAACAAACTAGGAGGGCTTCTATTTATCAAATGAAAGGTCTTTGAGTCCTCTTTCTAATGCAGCGGGTTTCGTCAAAATCCAACATCAGAGTAAAAAGTTATGCCCAATTTACTTCAGCATATCAGTCTGTCAACTAAGGGACTACTGCGACTTTTTTTGTTTCCTTAGTGATATTTTAGACTTTTTCCTCATCTTAACTCAACCATAAAACGAAATCAAATTGTGATTTGAGCAAAATATATCCAAAACCACTCAAATCCTCTTAATTTCAAACCCTAATACTTTCCCCAAAGATCAAGAAATCAAGCCTTAAGTCCAAGATTTCCAAGGAACAAATCAAGATCCGAGTTCTACTCTTTAAACTAAGTAATATAAGGTATGTGGGGTTTTCTTAAACTACATGGGTGTGGTCAAAACATTTAAATGGTGTTTTGAATGTTGAGAAATCATGAATTTGAAATGGGTTTTGAATTAAACTTACAATTGTGCATTGTGAATCATTTTTTATCTATTGTTTTGGTCTTTAGGCCTTTCCCTCGAATTGATTTGATATCTTATATATATATGTATATATATGTGTGTGTGTGTGTGTGTGTGTGTGGTTAAAATTGATAATTGAATTGAGAGCATGACTATTTACGCTCCCCTCTCATGTTGTAATACCTCTTGATTTTTAATGTTTATTTAGAAGCATGGTATCAATGTTCTTGACCACTATTGAATGATATAAGATTGATCTTTAAATTGATGAGAGGGGTTTTACATGTTGATAAATGTCGAATACATATAATGAAAGAATTTCATGGTTTGCGAAGGATGCATGACCACCACAGGTTTGTCAAAATGATTGAAAAGAATGATATTTGCATAATTTGATAAATGTATTAAAGTGTGAATCTTTTTGAACTGTTTGAAATATGGTGGTCTAAACTTTATTCTTTGAAAGAGAAAACTGTGATATGATTTTTATGGCTCAGAAACATGACTTTCAAGTCATGGTATGACGATACCAATTCAGATAATGCCATAGTAGCACACAACAGAACAAAATGTGGATTTTTTTTTTCAAATTTTTAGATTTTGAACTTAGAATGATACATGTTCAGAAAAGGCTAAAAATGGAAATAAAGATATGTTAGGTGGTTACCCAAAGAAGGCACGAGTCCAGTAAAATCATTGTCTAAAATCGTGTTTTGCCGATATGGGATTATTATATCCACTAGAGGGATTATATGCTGGCCTAGTGCCCTGTGGCATATCAGAATCAGAAACTCCAACTCTTGCGGCAAACTTGGGTTGAGGGCTTGGCCGCCGAGTTAAGGACAGACTCTATATAGCCCGTGGGATTATAGAATTATAGGGTGGACCACATAACTCAGAAGTAATACAAAGATTAGAACGGCATTGACAAAAATGTTTAATGATTATCAAAGATTTTCCCATGTATTTTAAATTATAACATGCATGATGTTACATGAAGTTCTCTCACCTATTATATATATATATATAAATTTATTATTTTGGATTTCTCTGTATACCAGTACAATTGTATTAACCCCCTATCTTTCAGGGTCTGAGGCTCAGTCTAGAGGTCCTACTAAACCGTAGAGTTGTCAGTCAGAAGTGTGCAGTTGGTGAGCCTCCCTTAGTTCGGAAGACCATTCTTAGAGTGTTGTTATTTCATTATGGTGTTGGTCCACTGGGGTCCTTGTCCCAGATTTCAGATAGTTGTATTAGTTTTCATATGTACTAGAGATTTCACAAACTGAAATAGACGTTGTTTAGATGTTGATGGATTTCTTTCCAGTATTGTTAAATAGAATTCAGAGTATGACCATGATTCTTTTTATTTTATTTCCGTATTATTTTCTTTATTATTGAGTATTGTCCATGATTACCAGAAATAGAAGGGCGTCCAAGCCTCCATGGTTCGGGATGCTCGTCACGGCTAGGGCCCCAGCTTGGGTCGTGACATTTGCATTTTCATTAAGTGTGTGTGTATATATGTATATACACACACATATACCAAAAATTGTGATATATGAAAAGGATGAGGTTGTGAATGGTTTCCTTACCTAATTATGCATGTTAATGGTTTTTGATGAGTATTACTTATGTTAATGTTGCTCATACTTTTTTATTGTGGTTATTTGAATGTAATTGAAAAGAGGTGAGTTTCTCATAGAACTTTTATAAGATTTCTGAACAGGGAATGCTTTTGTCTAAACCATCTCATTGATTTGAAAATTTTCATTATTTGACTTTGAAATAGCTTATGATAGTCAATGATTCAAGACATATAAGAGGTGCAATAGAATATTTAATATAATTGATGGGACTTCTAAGTCTTGGTATAACAATACCAAATCACATAAATATTATTTCAGATCATAAATCGTGTTTTAAGAAAGATATACGTTTTAAAAGGCTAAAATATGAGTTTAAAGAGAGTTAGGTAGCTAACCGAGTTTGAAATCATATTTTTTGACGCAGATTGATCCTATCCTAAAATATCTATGATCATTGTATACTTGCTTTATGCTTTGGTATACCAAACCAAACCAGACACTCCAATTCTTGCAGAAAACTTGGATTAGGGGATTGATCGACGAGTTAATATTGGACCCTGCATAGCCTGTGGGATTTTTTTTACTATGTTGGGTACACCAACTAGCTCAGAACTAAAGAATATCATAATTTAGTCTCATAAATCATCTTTTAAGTTGAAGTTTATATCTACAATTTGAGTTAATATTTTGTCACTCCATATTATAATCTGTATAATGTTTCTCTTTTCACTGTTTATGTTATTCTGAAATGCTATTTTATCTAACCATTCTACATACCATTACATATCAAGTATTGACCATCCTCGGGCGGTGATATTATCTCATAATGTAGGTCCTGAAGCTCATTCTTGTGGTCCATCGCAACATTAGCACTTTTTGAAGTTTCAGAGTTGGTGAGTCAGCTATCTCTCAAAAGGCATTCTATCCACATTCTCTTATCTTTTAAGTCATGGTTCGACCTGGGTTCTTGTCCAGGACTAGAGAGTTATTCATTTAATAGAGGCTTTTAGAATGGATTTGATTAATATTTTCTTATGACTTGATTTCAAGAGTTTGATTATGAGATTTATCAAACTTTATTATATCTTTCGCATTACATATGAATTATGCTTATGATAGTATGCTAAGAGGTCTCTCGAGATTTCGTGGTTTGATATGCCCGTTACGGTCAGAGCCTTGACTTGGTTGTGACAAGCTTGGTATCAGAGCACAGTTCATGGTCCAAGGGTTTTTATAAAGACAGGTAAAGTAGAGTCCTTTTTATAGGTGTTTAGCGAGCCACACTTATAAAGGAGAGGCTATGAGGCATTTAGGAATGTGTCCCTTTCTTTATGTTCAAGTTTCTTCTAGAGAGCCTAGTTGCAATGAAATTCCCCTAAAATTTGACATCCTACATTTCAGATCATGCCTCCCAAAGACCTAATGGTCAGAGAAACTTTGTTGGAGCCTCTGTCCTACTGGGGATAAAAAACCGATATAAAGCTAGTACTCCTGACTTCCCTGCTCCTTCTGGGGTTTCACCACCATTAATTATTTTGGGGTTTCTAGGACTAGCATTAACCACACTTAGTCTCTACGGAGAGAGGTGTTAAATGTTGAGTTCCGTCAGTCCATTCCTATGTTTTCTCAGCTTGTGGCATCATATTTCTATCGACCTGGAAATGTTAGTTCTATCACTGGTTCTTCTAAGGTCACTCGGGTTGATCAATTCATAAGGATGAACCCACCTATTTTTATGGGTTCCAAGGTTGGGGAAGATCCTCAAGAGTTTATGGATGAGATAGATAAGATATTTAGAGTTATGGATGCAGTGATATAGAGGGGTAGAGTTTGCAGCCTATCTGTTGAATGGAGCGGCTTACCAGTGGTATAATGAGAGAGAATATTTAAAAGGTAAAAATGTTAAACCTGCAGTATAGAAAGAGTTTTATGATGCTTTCCTTGATCATTTCTTTCCTCGGGAGTTGAGTAAAACTAAGGCTGGAGAATTTATGAATCTAAAGTAGGATAAGATAAGTGTCAAAGAGTATGCATTGATGTTCACCCAACTGTCTCGTTATGCCCTAGAGTTAGTGTCTACTATGATATCTTGTATAAGAAAATTCATGACCGGTCTTTCTAATGTATTAGAGTATAAGAGGGCAATGTTGACATCCTGGTTGGTAGTGTATATGCAATAGGTAGAGAAAGAAAAAAAGAAGCAAACAGAGATAGAAGAGAGGCAGACTAAAAGGGATAGGATGGTAGATCAGTATATCGGCTAGCAATAGGATAGAAATAAGGTAAAAAAAATAGTCCAAGTAGAAATTTTGGGGTAATGTTCATTCATCTGCTAGTGCACCTGTACGCACTCCATCAGGCGACCAATGATTTCAGCACAATAATGGATAAAGGACGCAAGGACCTCAGTCTTAGGGTAATATAGCTTTCTTAATTAGGTTGCACCCTCATTTTAGCACCTTTTGAAAACTTCACCTCGAGAAGTGTCGATATGGGACTCATGTGTGCTATAGTTGTGGTCAGGATGGTCATTTTAAGAGACATTGTCCCTTATACAAGGGGACCTTTGGGGAAACTACATCCCAAACTACTTCTTCATCCCCTCCAGTTAAGGGTGCAAATTTTGGTACAAGCGGGCGTTGTAACCTTATCTATGCTTTATCTACTCATCAAGACTCAGATGCCTGACTAGGTTATAGGTATGTTACAAATTTTGTCCCGTGATGTTTATGTGCTACTTGATCTCGAGTATTTTGCATCTTATGTAACTCCTTATATGTCTATGAGTTTTGGATTTAAACCAAAAATATTCTTGAACCTTCCCAGTTTTAACCCCTGTTGGTGAGTCTATTATTACTAGAAGAGTTAACAGAAATTGTAAAGTGTCCATTCTCCAACGGAATACGGTGGAAGACATAGTAGATCTTGGCATGGTAGACTTTAATGAAATTCTAAGGATGGATTGGCTTCACTCTTATTATGCCACCTTAGATTGTAGGATCAGGAAAGTCACTTTTTGTTTTCATAACCAACCTGTCATAGAATGGGAGAGATATTCTATAGCACCTAAGAAGAGGTTCATATATTATCATAGAGCTTGTAATATGATATCTAAGGGTTGTTTGTACCATCTAATTAGGGTTAAAGATTACAGTACTGAGATTTTATTTTTCAGCTAGTCATAGTGGCTAATGAGTTTCCTGAAGTCTTTCCTGATGATCTCCTTGGGATTTCTCTAGATAGGGATATTAACTTCGATATTAACATATTGCTAGACACTCAAGCCATTTTCTTCCTCCATATAGAATAGCTCCTGTGGAACTAAAAAAATTAAAAGAACAGTTAAAATGCCTACTTGATAATGGTTTCATTTGTCCTAGTACCTCCCCCTGGGGTGCTCCCATACTCTTTATGCGTATGAAATATGGTTCCCTCTATATATAAATATATCACCGTCAGTTGAATAAGGTTACCATAAATAATAAGTAGCCTCTACCAAGAATTGAAGATTTTTTTACTAGCTTTAGGGTGCTAGATGTTTTTCTAAGATAGAACTTCGTTCGGGTTACCATCAATTGAAGTTTAGGGAGGCCAACATTCCCAAAACTATTTTCCAAACCCGATATGGTCATTATGAATCTTAGTCATGTACTTTGGATTGACTAATGCACTTACAGCTTTCATGGATCTTATGAACATGGTGTTTACGAAGTTTCTGGATTTATTCATCATAGTTTTCATTGATGATATTCTGGTTTAATCCAAAAGTGAAGAGGATCATGCCAATCACCTCTGGATTATACTTCAGTCCCTTATGAACAAAGAGTTGCATGCTAAATTTTATCATTGTGCATTATGGCTTAGTGCAGTAGCTTTTCTGGGTTACATTATTTTTTGTGGGGGATCAAGGTTGATCCTTAAAAGATTAAGGCAGTAAAGAAATGGCCTAGACCCATGACTACAATCGACATTAAGATTTTCTTAGGTCTGGGAAGATATTATAGAAGATTTGTGGGATTTTCTCATCTATAGCTACTCCATTTACCAGGTTGACTCAGAACAAGGCTAAGTTTTTATGGTCCGAGGCTTGTGAAAGTAGTTTTGAGAGGTTGAAAGACAAGTTGACTACTGCGCCGGTTTTGACCTTTCCCCAAGGTACAGAGGGGTTTGTTGTGTATTGTGATACATCTCTAATGGGACTTGGCTGTTTACTCATACAGCATGGTAAGGTGGTAGATTATGCATCCATACAACTCAAGGTTCATGAGAAAAACCATCCCACTCTTGATCTAGAATTAACAATTGTAGTTTTTACACTTAAGATTTGGCGTCATTATCTTTATAAAGTGCATGTTGACAGCTTTACTAATCATAAGAGCTTGCAGTATATGCTTACTCAGAAAGAGATAAATCTTAGGCAATGGCAGTAGTTGGAGTTGTTAAAAGACTATGACATGATCCTGTACTATCACCTAGGTAAAGCTAATGTCGTCGCTGATACTTTTTGCAGACTGTCTTTGGAAAGTCTTCTCAAGTTGAGGTAGAAAAAAGGAATCTGGTTAAAGATATTCTCCATTTTGCTAATTTAGGGGTTAGACTCCTAGACTCTGAGGATGGAGAGTTGATCGTTCAAGAGGTATCTAAGTCTTTCTTATGAGCTGAATTTAAGGAGAAACAAGCTAATGACCCCGTATTGGAGCAAATAAAAAATGATACTGGCTAGAAAAAGGTTATGATATTTAAAATCAGGGGAGATGGTATATTGAAGTATTAAGGGAGGTTGTGTGTTCTAGATACTGATGTGTTGCAAGAAAGAATGTTGACTGAAGCTCTTGTTTCCAGGTATGTTGTCCATCCAGGTTCTACTAAGATTTATCATGACCTAAAAGGAATATATTAGTTGAATAACATGAAGAGAGATGTTGCTAATTTTGTAGCTGAATAATTAAATTGTCAGCAAGTTAAGGTTAACCACTTGAGGCAGGGCGGTACCTTACAAGACATAGTTTTACCCATGTGAAAGTGGGAAATGATTAATATGGGCTTTATTATTGGTCTTTCACAATCTCAAAATCGGTATGATTCTATTTGGGTCATCGTTGATAAAATGACCAAGTCTGCTCATATTTTTCCTGTAAGGACAAGTTATTTGGGAGAGGATTATGGAAAATTATACATTCTGGAGAGAGTTGATTTTATGATGTCCTGATGTCCATTATAAAAGATCGAGGTATGCAATTTTTTTCATAGTTTTGGTGATTTTTTAGAGAGGTACCAGGTGAATCTTAGCACCGCCTTCCACCCTCAAATGGATGGGCAAGTAGAACGTACCATTCATACTTTAGAAGACATTCTAAGGTCCTATGTGATTAAATTTAATGGTAGTTGGTTAGATCACTTGCCACTTATAGAGATTTCCTACAACAACAGCAATCATTCTAGCATCTAAATGGCTCCTTTTGAGGATGTTTATAGTAGAAGGTGTAGATCACCGGTTGGTTGGAATGGGGTAGGTGAAACCCAATTATTTAGGCCTGGTCTTGTACATCAAGTGATATAAAAGTAAAGGTTGTTAGAGAGAGGGTTAAAACCACCCAGAGATGCCCAATGTCCTATGCCGATGTGAGAAGGATGGAGTTAGAGCTCGATGTTGAGGTTTGGGTATTTTGGAAATTTTCCCCTATAAAGAGGGTTATGAGCTTCGAGAAGAAAGAAAAGAACAACCCCTCGTTACATAGGTCCTTATCAGTTTATGAGGAGGATTGGTAGCGTCACATAAGAGTTAGACTTTACCGCTAACATGGCTTCAGTTCATCTCGTCTTTCATGTATCTATGCTTAAGAAATGCATCAGATATTACCCTCTTGTCATTCCTATTGAGGATATTAGAGTGAAAGACTCTTTAACATATGAAAAGATGCCTAAGGCAATTTTGGATAGACAAGATCAGAAATTAAGGAGCAAGGAAATAGCTTCGGTCGAAGTATTATGGAGAAATCATAAAGTAAAAGAAGGTACACAAGAATCAGAGGAGGATGTGTGCTAGATATCTTGAATTATTTGAACCTTTGGGTGATGTCATGGAAGGTAATAATCCAGTCTTACTCATATTATGTTGTGCCATTTTTAAATCATACTTTGTGGACACCCAACGACACTAAATCGTGCTCAGATACCAAGATTATCAGGATCCAAACTAGGGCTTGGCCATGACGGGCAACTCAAGTTCACCAAAGAACGGATACCACCCCTTTAACCCAACCTTAAGAGCAAAATAATAATCATAATAACAATGCAGAAGCCAACTAAATAGTAATAAGAAGATGGATAAATGACTCAATAAAACTAAGTGTAAAAATAATAACCAACCAACCCATATTTCTCCACAATAGCCCCTAAACCCAGAATACCAAATAGTTCATAACATGCTCCAACCATGACCAAAAGAATATAAAAGTACTAGTCAAAATAAAAGAATATGGAAATAATAAGGCCTTCCAGAAGATGGAAGCTACCTCTTCACAGCTACTCCACAAATATGGTAATCCACATAACGCTGCATACGAGTAAAAGAAGTGTCTTTGGACCCTACATTATAAAATAATTTAGTGTACTAGAATAGTTAGCATGATGAACGCTAGCATGTGACTCAATGGAAATAATAACATAATACCATGTTCAAAATTAGTCAAAACCACAATGCACATATTTATCTACATATATATATATGATGCTGGGATAAGGAACAAGGTTTAAAAATGAGATTTTAAATTTATTAACCTAGACAGTGTAGCTCTAACTATCCTAAAAATACTCATGGGCTATATGGGTTTGGCTCCCCCTACTAGAAGGGCCCAATGCGTGTTAGCTGCACAAATCAAAGAAATTTGAGGAAGGTCCAAAGCCACCAAGGCTCCAACCATTCCAATATATATATATATATATACATAAAATGTGTGAACTATGCACACGGTCATAAATACCCCTACACCGGCAAACATGGTTTTCAGTAATGGTCCCCCCAGGACCTGCGAGCTATACCACCTCCATTAAGCCTAAATTGAAATCATTTATACACATAATTCCAACCATTACCCGGGAGTCATTCATTAAGGAATTAGTCATTTGGTATCGCCATACCAATACGCTTGCAAGCTGAATCACACATACCAAATCAATTCACACAATCACATTAACTCCCCAAGTTCCATAAAAATCCAATCCATGGCCACCAAAGTATTTAAAAACCAATTTAAATAACCATTTATCCATTAATGAAATGCTTTGAGTTCAAAAAGAAGCTAAACCATGCAATTTTCCATAATTTAAATCAAAGTCATAAAGTAAGTTGAGGTTTATGCAATTCCAAGACAAAATTCATTCAATTTGGGAAAACCTATGTTCCCCATTCCAATCATTTAATTAAAGTACAAATTCAGTCCCCAAAAGCATCAATTTAAAGCATGAATAATCAATTCAAGTCATGGGACAAGTGATAAACGTAAAGTAATTCCATTTTTCCAAAAATTTTGTGCACTTTTGTTTTTATCACTTAGGGTGAGAGGCTACTTTATATTTTCTAAGGACCAATGTAATGAGGACTGAGTTTCCCCTTATTCCCAAATCTTATGATTCCTTTCATAAGAGACGCTTTCTTGAATAACCAATCATTTACTTCGAACTCTAATTCTCTTCACCTCACATCCGCATAAGACTTTTGGAGATTCTGAGCGGTCTTAAGTCTTCCTCTAATAAATTTTACCTTTTCCATGGCTTGGTAAACCAAGTCAGTACCAAACAACCTAATCTCACTAACCTCAAATCATCCAATGGGAGACCTATAAATCCTGCCATAATGAGCCTCAAAAGAAGTCATCTGAATACTTGAATGATAACTATTATTATACGCACACTTAATAAAAGGAAAATGATCAACCCAACTTCCCATGAAATCAATCACACAGGCCGTTAGCATATCTTCAAAAGTCTTAATAGTACGCTCCTCTTGCCAATCCGTTTGAGGGTAGAAAGTGATGCTAAGGTTTACCTGTGTACCCAAGCCTTTCTAAAATAAATGCCAAAAATGAGATCAAAATTGCATATCTCTGTTAGAAATAATGGACACTGGCATACTGTGCAACTTTACAATCTCATGAATGAACAACCGAGCATAATCCTCTGCTGAGTAGTCAGTCCTCATAGGCAAAAAAGTGAGCGGACTTAGTCATTCTATCCACAATGACCCAAATTAAATCATACTGATTGTGAGACTGTGAAAGACCTGTAATGAAGTCCATATTGATTATCTCCTATTTCCACGTAGGCGAATCTATCTCTTCAGACATCTCATCAGGCCTCAAGTGTTCAATCTTAACTTGCTGACAAACCATACACTTAGCAACAAAATTTGCTACGTCCCTTTATATATTACTCTACCAATAGATCTCCTTCTAGGCATGATACATCTTAGTAGAACCTGGATGAACTACATATCGGGACTCATGTTCCTTAGTCAAAATCCTTTCCCACAGCCCATCAACATCAGGAATGCACAACCTGCCTTGGTACCTCAAGATACCATCTCCCCTAATCTCAAATGCCATTACCTTTTGCTGACCTACAACTTCCTTAATTTGCATAAGTATGGGATTTAAAACCTGTTTCTTTTTCACCTCAACACCAAGAGATGATTTGACCACTTCTTGAACAATGACTCTTCCATCCTTGAAGTCTAAAAGAAGAACTCCCAAGTTAGACAACTGGTCAATATCCTTCATCAATCCTCTCTTCTTGTCTTCCACATGAGATAAGATCCCCATAGACAATATGCTAAGATCATCAACACCCATATTAGCTTTACCCTGATGATAGTGAAGACATATTTCATAATCTTTGAGCAATTCAAGCCACCTTTTTTACCTGAGATTCAACTTCTTCTAAGGGAGCACGTGCTGCATGCTCTTATGATTTGAATAGAGATACATGCACCCAAATGACAACAAGTATTCAAAGAAAAAACCACAGCCGCCAACTCTAGATCATGAGTCTAATAGTTTCTTTCATAAGATTTAAGTTTCCTTGAAACATAGGCCTCCACGTTACTATGCAGCATCAAAATAAAGCCTAATACCACACGGGACGCATAACAAAATACAACAAAACCTTTAGTATCCTCGGGTAGGGTTAAAACTGGCACAGAGGTCAACTTCTTCTTTAACTTCTCAAAACTCCTTTACAAGCATCGTACCAAAAAAAGTTAACCTTATTTTAAGTTAATCTTATCAACGGAGCAGCAATAGAAGAAAAAATCTCTACAAACCTCCTATAATACCCAGCCAAGACTAAGAAGCTTCGAGTGTGGGTTGGAGTCATGGATCTTGGACACCTTTTAACCGTCTTAACTTTCTGTGGATAAACCTTGATCCTCTCACTAGAAACAATATGCCTAAGAAAAGTCACAGCATTCACCCTAACTCACACTTAGAAAATTTAGCATACAACTTTTGATCCTTAAAAGTGTGCAACATAATTCGAAGGTGATTGGCATGATCCTCTTCACTCTTAGAATACACTAAGTTATCATCAATCAAGATAATAATAAATAAGTCCAGAAACTGCCTAATAACCGATTCATAAGATTCTTCGTAGAAACCATAGCATTAGTTAACCCGAATGGCATAATCAAAAGCTCATAGTGACCATACCAGGTTCGGAAAGCAGTCTTGGGATTATCAGCTTCTTTAATTTTTAATTGTTGATAATCTGAACTAAAATCTATCTTACATAAGAATTTAGCACCCTAAAGTTGATCAAAAGAATCATCAATCCTAGGAAGAGGGTACTTATTCTTCACTGTCACTTTATTCAACTGACAGTAATCTATACATATTCGAAGACACCCATCTTTCTTCCATGCAAAACGCACAGGAGCACCCCATGAAGAAATGGTAGAAAAAATGAAGCCCTAATCAAGAAGATCTATTAACTTATCCTTTAGTTTCTCTAATTCAGCTAAAACTATTCTATATAGAGGAATAAAAATAGAATGAGTGTTTAGAATAAGATCAATCCCAAAGTCTATTTCCCTGTCGAAAAAATTCCAGGAAGATCATTGGAAAACACTTTAGGAAGCTTACTAACCATAGGGACAACTTGCAATAAAAGACATTCAGAGTTAGAATCCTTAACCTGAACTAAGTGATATACACCCCCCGTGGATATCAATTTTTGGGCTCTAAGATATGAAATAAACCTCCCTTTATTCACTAAGGAACTTTCCTCCCATTAAATTATTAATTCATTAAAAAAGTAATAACTGACATTTTGGGTCCTATAATCCAAAGACACATAGCATGAATGAACCCAATCCATCCCTAAGATCACATCAAATCTACTATATCCAACTCTATCAAATCCACCAATGTCTCTCTATGAAAGATACACACCACACAAAACCTATAGATTTTTCTAGCTATAATAGAATCATCCATCGGGGCAGATACAAAAATGGATCAGAAATACCCTCAAGACCAAAACCAAAATGCACAGTCACATAAGAGGTCATATAAGAAATGGTAGACCCCAAGTTAAACAAATAATACATATCACAAGAGAAGAGTTGTAACATACCGAAAACCATATCTAGAGATACCTCATATTACTGGCGAGTAGAAAGTTCATAGAGACAATTTTGGCTAGTACCGGTATCAGAGGTAGAGCCTTTGGCGCATGAGCTAAAGACGTGGAAACTGAAACTTTATTAGCTCCAGTAGAAACCTTGGCTGAGGAACAATCCCATTGTGTGTGGCCCAACTAACCATTATTATAACACCGGTTCCTCTCTTCCTCATAATAACCATAATAAAACTACCCATAAAAATAATAAAGAGGATAAGAAGAGGCTGACTGATCTCCACTAGCCTAAGACGGGGCACCCTATGCCTTAAAACTATTGCTAGTATAAAAATAACAATCACCAGAAGGCTTAGGATAAGGATCACTAGCAGACAAATACGAATTGCCCCAGTTTTTTTTCTCGGTACACCCTCTACCATCTTTCCCATTATTCTGCTGACCCCCACCCTACTCTGAATATATGAAATTCTTATTCTACCTTTCTCCAATCTCTACCTGTTTCTTCTTTTCATCCTCAACTTGCTACATATAAACCATAACTATAGAGATGTACATATAATTGTTCAATATTGCAGTCTTACACTCCAACTGTTGAAATTTCAATGCATACCTTTCAGACTAATCTTACCCTTCTTCAAATTAACAAACTCCTTATCCTTAGCTTTTCTAAAACCCTGAGGAAAGAAGTGATCAAGAAAGGGACTCAAAAACTCATTCCACCATGCTAGCTTATCATTATCACCCCTCAACTGCTCTTACTTCTCATGCCACTAATAGGATACATCTTTTAGCTATACCTTTAAAATTAGTAGCATACATCACCCAAAAAATCTTTTCTATATCATTTACAAACCCGTGAGAATCCTTCTTAACCTTAGAAACTAAAAAGGTTTGGGAATTCAACCTCATGAACTAGTCAACATGAGTGACCTCAACAAAGGAGCAATAGAACCAACACAATTCGTCTGATGAGACTGAGATGTTACAAACTGAGTGAGAAAATAAATAGACTGGTAGAACTCCAGATGTTCCTCTGGGGAGGCTGATCATAACCATAACCACCCTTAGAAGCCCATGAAAGACAAATGGGATAGATAAAACTCCGCATAGAGTAGTACAATTAGGAGTAGGGACCCTAGATCAGGTTTGCACTCCATACACAGGTCGAGTCCTCTCCACATTGTCCTCAGCTAGGACAGATTTCCCAATAGAGTTTCTATGAATATCAGATCTTTTAGGAGGAATTATCTAAAATACAAGAAATCTAACAGTTAGAGAAGTTTCATAACACTACGCGATAGCCCAAAAATAAAACATAAGAAAGGAAAATATTTTTGAATGTCTTGTAGCCTCCTTCTTATAAATGTTGCGCACTACACATCCGTAAAAAAGACTCTACTCAATAAGGCTTTATAAACACCCAACGACTATAGACTGTGCTCTAACACCAAGCTTGTCATGACCCGAACCATGTCCTGGCTGTGACTGGTATCTCAAGTCCACCAAGGCCCAGAGACCACCCCCATAACCCAACCTCAAGAGAAAAATAATAATTACAATAACAATATGAAAACCAGCTAAACTATAATAAGAAAATAGATAAATGACTCAGTGAAACTAAGTGTCAACCCATATTTTTCCATAATAGCCTCTAAAACTAGAATACCAAATAGGTTGGGACATGCCCCCAACTATGACAAAAGAATCTAAAGTTACTGATTCAAAATAAAAGAATATGGAAATGATAAGGCCTTCTAGAGGATGGAGGATCACTACTTTATGGCTACTCCATGAACGTTCTAATCCACCTAATGTTGCATAGGGGTAAAAAAAAGTGTATTTGGACCCTACATTATGAAATACTATAGCGTCCTAGGATGGTTAGGGGGTAAGCGCTAGTATGTAACTCGGGTAAAATGACAACATAATGCCATGTCAAAAAGCAGTCAAAACCACACTGTACACATTTACATATATATGATGTCGTGACAAGGAATAAGGTTCAAGCATGAGATTTTAAAATTATTAACTTGGAATGTGTAGCTCTAACCGTCCTAAAAATATCCACGGGCTATATGGGTCCTACTCCCTCTACCGGAAGGGCATCAATGTGTGTTAGATGCACGAACCGTGAGATGCTCGAACCGAAGAAATCTAAGGAAGAGCCAAAGTCACCAAGGCTCCAACCATTCCAATATATATATATATATATATATATATATATATATATATAATATGTGAACTATGAACATAGTTATGAACCTCACGTTAGCAAACATGATTTTCAGTATTGGTCCCCCCCGAGACCTCCACCTTCCACGTCAAGCTGCACAACCTTCTTGACGTTCAAATTAAAATTATTTACACCCATAAAACCAACTATTACCAGGGAGTCAGTCAATAAGCAATTAACCACTTAGTATCGTCATACAAATAATCTTGCAAGCTAAATAACACATGCCAAAAAAATTTACACAACCATATTGACTCCCCAAGTTCCATAAAAATCCAATCCATGGCAACCAAGGCCTTTAAGAACCCATTTAAATAGCTATTTATCCATTACTGAAATGCTTAGAGTGCAAAAATAAGTAAAACCATGTAACTTTTCATAATTTATATCAAATTCATAAAGTGGGTTGAGGTTCATGCAATTTCAAATCAAAATTCATCCAATTTGGGGAAATTCATGTTTTCCATTCCAACCATTTAATTAAAGTACTAATTCAGTCCCAAAAGCACTAATTTAAAGCATGAATAACCAATTCCAGTCATGGGATAGGTAATTAAATCAATAAAAACCTAAACTCCTCAGTCCAATTTTAAAACCCACAATTTATATCACATAAAAATCTACCAAATGAATGTCAAAATATAAAATTAAAATTTGGGGAAGAGAAACATGCCTGAAACTCTCGAGAACTCGTAATCAATTTGAAGTTTAGAGCCTGGATGTTTAATTCCTAGTGAAACCCTTGAATGTTCTTGGGTTTTGTGTTTGAGAGTGAAATAGAGGGATTTGATCTTTGAAAATTGATGGAAATACGACTACTTTATGTTTTGGAGTCGAGAAAAAGGTGAAAAGACCTAAAGCCCCTCACCATAAGTGAATAAAAATAATTCTGCACAAAAAATTTTCCTTGGCGTGCTACACCAATATCGCGGATAGCAACCTCTGTGACATGGCAAAACGCAGAGGCTAATTGCATCAATATTCCAAAATTGCCTTGAACCCTTTCAAAAAATGTCAAAATTTTCCTTGAACACCCTTTTAACATCTCTAAACACAATTCAAGTGAAAAATTGGTATTTCAAACACTGAAAGATCAAAAATAAAATTATGAGAATCTTAACGGTCTTAATATATATGTATATGTGTGTATGTGTGTGTGTATGTATGTATGTATGTATATATATATATATCACAAAATAATATCATTTCCTATTAAAAAATTCATATGAAGTTCACTATTAATTATAAGATGAAATTTCCACTATCTTCAATTTAAAATGTTATGCATTAATCTTATAAATTATAATACTCCCTCCGTTTCAAAAATAATGACCTACTTTGACTTGGCACAAAGTTTAATAAAATAAAGAAGACTTTTGAATCTTGTGGCCTTAAATTAAAGTTGTGTCAAATATACCAAAATGTCCTTTAATCTTGTGGTCCTAAACATGTCATGTGGAAAGTTGGAATTAAAGTATTGCCAATAAACAAAAAGGATCATTCTTTTTTAATCGGACGAAAAAGGAAAGTAGGTCATTCTTTTTGAAACAGGGGGAGTAACAATGTAGCAATTTTGAAAAATAATAAACTAAACAAGAAAATAGTTTAGTAAAATAATAAATAAATAAAAACACAGCAACCTAGGATATAGAAAATAATCATTTTTTTAAATGATGTTTCAAGTCTAAAATTGACAAGTAAAAGCGAATGAAAAAATTACAAAAGAATTTAAACTAGCTACAATAACAATTAAGCTATATATATAGCCTGAATATCATTAACAAATTTAGACCAATTTGAAATAATAATAAAGATAAAAAGAAAACTGAACAAGTCTAATACTTTAATTAATGCCAGGACCCATCACCAACTTAAAAAATCTATGAAAGTACAAAGATGAAAGAACATAGCATGGTTTAAACTATGGTCAACGCACATAATTAAACCGACCAAATCAAGCAAGCTATGCTTCTTACTTATGTAATGTGGCTTCATTTTATTATCCTAAATAATTTTACAGTGAGTTTATACATGTAAAAAGGAAAAAAATTTGATAAAGCAGGTTCAATTCAATGTAGGTCTGCCCCTGCTCTTCATTATCGATCTAAACGTCCATGTTCACTTGGTCTCTCTACCTTTCACTTTTTTTGTTTTCTATTTTTTGGGCTCAAATAATTACTTCTCTGTATCAGCTGATATCATCTAAATTTAGAAAGAATTAACTGCTGGATTTCTCTTTGTAAGCTTCTACTTTCTGGTGAATTCAATCAATTTGATTTTTATTTTTTAATTCTTCGCTTGAGATTTTCTATATATATCTCTAATGTTCTTTGCACTCTGAGTCATATCTAATTTCAATAAATAGGCTTTGACGATATTTTAAAGAGTGATTAATTTATTTCAAATTGATGAAGGTGTTTTACAGCTACTTTGATATGTTTTGCATCTTTCCATAACTTATGGATAAACTTAACACTTTTTGAAATCAAAGTATTGATATAAGGTAATTTATTTTATAGTTCAAAATGTTTAGTTAGAAAAACTTCAGCTTATGAAACTTGATTATCATGTGAACTCTTTAGATAAAAATTTGCAATATAACCTATAATATGGGCATTTATGTGTAATGGCCTGAGTTTGCACCCCAGATGCCATATGGTGCTCATAATCCTGAAGGACCATAAGCTAACCCATGACTGGTACCTACTACAAAACTTAATAATAACACTTTCATAATGCGGAAGTTAGGTTGAATCTACCATAAGTTTCATAACAAAAAACAAATACTGATAAATAAATATTGGAAATTGAACATCTATCTAAAATAGTCTAGTCTGAAAGCCTCTAACTGTCTGAGTATAGAGTAGATAGGACAAGTCCCTAACTAACTCCGACTACTGAATACTGAAATACTGAAATAATAACTCTGTCCTCGGACTATGAGGACTTACTACTAAATTTGTTGTTTCTGAAAGTCTAGGCTGCTAAGTACCGTCAGGAGCCCATGCGTCTGAACCTATGATACAAGACATCATGGTATAAAGAAAGAGTATGCATCAGTATTTTAAATATACTGGCATGCTAAGTGAGATAGGATGATATGCAACGATTCATATACATGAACAATAACTGACTAAGTAACATAAATATAAGTAGATGAAAGTACATGTATATCTGAAACTACTATAATTACTGATTATGAAATATTGTGTGTGAATCTTCTTTACGGTAATAGCGATCAGTGATAACTGAATTACCGATAACTCAGTGACTTTTTCTAACTATACTGATTCTGTGGAACTGAAATTAGTTCCGTACTGAGCGGGTGACTTTGTCTGGCAGTCCTGATTCTGAAAAATAAACCGAGGTTTTATATTGAGTCTGAAACTGAAATTGTAACTGTAGAAATATTCAGCTAACAGAAATACCCCAATTATAAACTGAGTTAGGGTCTAACCTGTGACCCCAGTTGGAAGGGTGTTAGCACCTTGCCAAGGGATACTAACAATGGCTGTGAGTTAACCCTATCTCACAGGAAAGACCTCCTATCAACCCTTACTGGCAAAAAAACTTGTACGAGATGTATCAACCTTGATCTGGCAGGAAGATATCTCAACCTATGGTGGCTACATAGTTCTGTAATACAGGGATTGCTACTAAAGGTCAAACCTTTCGCTGACAAGAATGCCCTCATCCCTAGGTTCGCTCGATGCTAATTCTTACTCCTAACTGAATGGCTGCTGAACTGCTTTCTAGACTGTACTAGGATTGACTAAACGATTACTAATAGTGTTGTCTAATTTAAATGGATTGAGTTCACTGGGTTCTGTTAATTGACTGAATACACTGAGTTCTAGAATTGACTGAGTACTACTATACATGACATCATTGAAATTATTCTGAAACTACTAAAATTCTAGGTAAACAACTAGGTTTCGTGTATGGAATACCCCCAGGACTCGATAGTGTAAATAGTAAAATATGGCACAATCTTAAGAGCATGATAACTAGTCACTTTGTCACAATGCATACAATGAGGAATTTTATCAAACACTTTCATGGCATGAATTTGTACACATACTATTATGTCAAGATTTCATTGATTCATTAAAAAAGCAATAACTGACAATTTGGGTCCTATAATCCAAAGACGTATAGCACGAATGAAGCCAATCCATCCCTAAGATCACATTAAATCTACCATATCCAACTTTATCAAATCCACCAATGTCTCTCTATGAAAGATAGACACCACACAAACCCTACAAATTTTTCTAGCTACAATAGAATCATCCGTCGAGGTAGATTCAAAATGGATCAGAAATACCCTTGGGACCAAAACCAAAATGCACAGTCACATAAGAGGTCACATAAAAAATGGTAGACCCCAATTTAAGCAAATAATACATATAACAAGAGAAGAGTTGTAACACACCGATAACCATATCTAGAGATTCCTCATATTTCTGGCGAGTAGAAAGTTCATAGAGGCAATTTTGGCTAGTCCCGGTATCAGAGATAGAGCCTTTGGCGCATGAGCTGTAGACGTGGAAACTGAAACTTTATTAGCTCCAATGGAAACCTTGGCTGAGGAACAATCCCATTGTGTGTGGCCCAGCAAACCATAATTATAACATCGGTTCCTCTCTTCCTCATAATAACCATAAAAAATTGCCCATAAAAATAACAAAGATGATAAGAAGAGGCTGACTGATCTCCACTAGCCTAAGACGGGGCACCCTATGCCTAAAACTACTGATAGTATAAAAATAACGATCACCAGAAGGCTTAGGATAGGGATCACTAGCAGACAAATACGAATTGTCCCACTTTTTTTCTTGGTACACCCTCTACAATCTTTCCCATTATTCTGCTGATCCCCACCCTGCTCTGAATATATGAAATTCTTATTCTATCTTTCTGCAATCTCTACCTATTCCTTTTTTTCATCCTCAACTTGCTACATATAAACCTTAACTAAAGAGATGTACAACTAATTGTTCAACATTGCAGTCTTACACTCTAATACTAAGTCACAGGATAACCTAGAAGCAAACATCCTTATCTTGGATCTCGGAATAGACAGCAACTCAGAAACATATTGAGCCAACTGTTGAAATTTCAATGCATACCCTTCATACTCATCTTACCCTGCTTCAAATTAACAAACTCTTCATCCTTAGCTTTCTTAAATTCCTGAGACCCTAGATCGGGTTTGCACTCCATACACAGGTCGAGTCCTCTCCACATTGTCATCAAGTATGACATATTTCCCAATTGAGTTTCTACGAATATCAGATCTTTCAGGAGAAATTATCTGAAATACGAGAAATCTAGGAGTTAGAGAAGTTTCATAACACTACGTGATAGCCCAAAAATAGAACATAAGAAAGGGAAATATTTCTGAATGTCTTGTAGCCTCCTCCTTATAATGTCGCGCACTACACATCCGTAAAAAAACTCTACTCAATAAGGCTTTATGAACACCCAACGACTATAGATTGTGCTTTAATACCAAGCTTGTCATGACCAGAACCATGTCATAGCTGTGACTGGTATCTCAAGTCCGCCAAAGCCCGGAGACCACCCCCTTAACCCAACCTCAAGAGCAAAATAATAATTATAATAACAATATGAAAGCCAACTAAACTATAATAAGAAAATAGATAAATGACTCAATGAAACTAAGTGTCAAAACAATAACCAACCAACCCATATTTTTCCATAATAACCTCTAAAACTAGAATACCAAATAGGTTGGGACATGCCCCCGACTATGACAAAAGAATCTAAAAGTACTGATTCAAAATAAAAGAATATGGAAATGATAAAGCCCTCCAGAGGATGGACGATCACCACTTTATGGCTACTCCACGAACGTGCTAATCCACCTAATGCTGTATAGGGGTAAAAGAATTGTATTTGGACCCTATATTATGAAATAATATAGCATCCTAGGATGGTTAGGGGGTAAGTGCTAGCATGTAACTCGGGGAAAATGATAACATAATGCTATGTCAAAAAGGAGTAAAAACCACACTGTACACACTTACATATATATATGATGTCGTGACAAGGAACAAGGTTCAAGCATGATATTTTAAAATTATTAACCTAGAATGTTAAGCTCTAACTGTCCTAAAAATACCCACAGGCTATATGGGTCCTGCCCCCTATACTGAAGGGCATCAATGCGTGTTGGACGCACGAACCGTAAGATGCTCGAACCAAAGAAATCCAAGGAAGAGCCAAAGTCACCAAGGCTCCAACCATTCCAATATATATATATATATGTGTGTGTGAACTATGAACATAGTTATAAAGACCCTCACGTCGGTAAACATGATTTTCAGTATTGGTCCCCCCAAGACCTCCACCTTCCACGGCGAGCTGCACAACCTTCTTGAAGTCCAAATTAAAATTATTTACACCCATGAAACCAACTATTACCAGGGAGTCAGTCAATAAGAAATTAACCACTTAGTATCGTCATACAAATAATCTTGCAAGCTAAATAACACATGCCAAATCAATTTACACAACCACATTGACTCCTCAATTTTGATAAAAATCTAATCCAGGCAACCAAGGACTTTAAGAACCCATTTAAATAACCATTTATCCATTAATGAAATGCTTAGAGTACAAAAATAAGTAAAACCATGTAATTTTTCATAATTTAAATCAAATCTATAAAGTGGGTTGAGGTTCATGAAATTTCAAGTCAAAATTCATACAATTTGGGGCAATTCATATGTTCCATTCCAACCATTTAATTAAAGTACCAATTCAATCCCAAAAGCACCAATTTAAAGCATGAATAACCAATTCCAGTCATGGGATAAGTAATTAAATCAATAACAACCTAAACTCCTCAGTCCAATTTTAAAACCCTTAATTTATATCACATGAAAAGCTACCAAATGAATGCCAAAATATAAAATTAAAGTTTGGGGAAGAGAAACATGCCTGAAACTCTTGAGAATTTGTAATCAATTTGAAGTTTAGAGCCTGGATATTTAATGCCTAGTGAAACCCTTAAATGTTCTTGAGTTTTGTGTTTGAGAGTGAAATAAAGGGATTTGATCTTTGAAAATTGATGGAAAAATGACTACTTTATGTTTAAGAGTCGACAAAAATGCGAAAATACCAAAAGCCCCTCACCCTAAGTGAATAAAAATAATTCTGCACAAAAAATTTTCCTTGGCGTGCTACACTAATATCGCGGATAGCAACCTCTACGAAATGGCAAAACGCAGAGGCTAACTGCATCAATATTCCAAAATTGCCTTGAACCCTTTCAAAAAATTTCAAAATTTTCCTTGAACACCCTTTTAACATCTCTAAACACAATTCAAGTGAAAAATCGGTATTTCGAACACTAAAAGATCAAAAATAAAATTATGAAAATTTTAAGGGTCTTAATATATATATGTGTGTGTGTGTGTGTGTGTATATATATATATATTGTATGTATGTATATATATATATATGACAAAATAATATCATTTCCTATTACAAAAATCATATGAAGTTCACTACTAATTATAAGATGAAATTTCCACTGTCTTCAATTTAAAATGTTATGCATTAATCTTATAAATTATAATACTCCCTCCGTTTCAAAAATAATGACTTACTTTGACTTGGCACAAAGTTTAAGAAAATAAAGAAGACTTTTGAATCTTGTGGCCTTAAATTAAAGTTGTGTCAAATATACCAAAATGCCCTTTAATCTTGTGGTCCTAAACATGTCATGTGGAAAGTTGGAATTAAAGTATTGCCAAAAAAGGAAGGGGATCATTCTTTTTTAAACGGACTAAAAAGGAAAGTAGGTCAGTCTTTTTGAAACGGAGGGAGTAACAATGTAGCACTTTTGAAAAACAATAAATTGAATAAGAAAATAGTTTAGTAAAATAATAAATAAATAAAAATATAGCAACCTGGGATATATAAAATAATCATTTTTTTAAATGATGTTTCAAGTCTAAAATTGACAAGTAAAAGCGAATAAAAAAATTACAAAAGAATTTAAACTAACTACAGTAACAATTAAGCTATATATATACCCTGAATATTATTAACAAATTTAGACCAATTTCAAATAATAATAAACATAAAAAGAAAACTGAACAAGTCTAACACTATAATTAATGCCAGGACCCATCACCAACTTAAAAAATCTATGAAAGTACAAAGATGAAACTACATAGCATGGTTCGAACTGTGGTCAACGCACATAATTAAACCCACCAAATCCAGCAAGCTAGGCCTCTTACTTATGCAATGTGGCCTCATTTTATTATCATAAATAATTTTACAGGGAGTTTATATATGTAAAAAGGAAAAAAATTCAATAAAGCAAGTTCAATTCAATGTAGGTCTGCCCCTGCTTTTCATTATCGATCTAAACGTCCATGTTCACTTGGTCTCTCTACCTTTCACTTTTTTTGTTTTCTATTTTTTGGGCTCAAATAATTACTTCTCTGTATCAACTGATATCATCTAAATTTAGAAAGAATCAACTGCTGGATTTCTCTTTGTAAGCTTCTACTTTCTGGTGAATTCAATCAATTTGATTTTTATTTTTTAATTCTTCGCTTGAGATTTTCTATATATATCTCTAATGTTCTTTACACTTTGAGTCATATGTAATTTTAATAAATAGGCTTTGACGATATTTTAAAGAGTGATTAATATATTTGAAATTGATGAAGGTGTTTAACAACTAGTTTAATATGTTTTGCATCTTGCCATAACTTATGGATAAACTTAATACTTTTTGAAATCAAAGTATTGATATAAGGTAATTCATTTTATAGTTCAAAATGTTTAGTTAGACAAACTTTAGCTTATGAAACTTGATTATCATGTGAAATCTTTAGATAAAAATTTGCAATATAACCTATAATATGGACATTTATGTGTAATGGCCCGAGTCTGCACCCCAGATGCCATATGGTGCTCATAATCTTGAAGGACCACAAGCTAATCCGTGACTGGTACCTACTGCAAAACTGAATAATAACACTGTCATAATGCGGAAGTTAGGTTGAATCTACCATAAGTTTCATAACTGAAAACAAATACTGATAAATAAATATTGGAAATTGAACATCTATCTAAAATAGTCTAGTCTGAAAGCCTCTAATTGTCTGAGTATGGAGTAGATAGGACAAGTCCCCAACTAACTCCGACTACTGAATACTGAAATACTGAAATAGTAACTCTATCCTCGGACTATGAGGACTCACTACTAAATTTGCTGCTGCTGAAAGTCTGGGCTGCTAAGTACCGTCAGGAGCCCATGCATCTGAACCTATGATATAAGACATCATAGCATAAAGAAAGAGTATGTGTTAGTATTTTAAATATACTGGTATGCTAAGTGAGGTAGGATGATATGCAAGGGTTCATATACATGAACAATAACTGACTAAGTAACATAAATATAAGTGGATGAAAGTACATGTATATCTGAAACTACTATAATTACTGATTATGAAATGTTGTGTGCGAATATTCTTTACTGTAATGGAGATCACTGATAACTGAATTACCGATAACTGGACGACTTTTTCTAACAATCCTGATTCTGTTGAACTGAACTTAGTTCCGTATTGAGTGGGTGACTGTGTCTGGCAGTCCTGATTCTGAAAACTAAACTAAGGTTTTATATTGAGTCTGAAACTGAAATTATAACTGTAGGAATATTTATCTAACTGAAATACCCTAATTATGAACTGAGTTGGGGTCTAACCTATGACCCTAGTTGGAAGGGTGTTAGCACCTTGACAAGGGACAGTAATAATGGCTGTGAGTTAACCCTATCTCACAGGAAGACCTTTCATCAACCCTCACTAGCAGAAAACTTGTACGAGATGTATCAACCTTGATCTGGCAGGAAGATATCTTAACCTATGTTGGCTACATAGTTCTGTAATACAGGGATTTCTACTAAAGGTCAAACCCTTCACTGACAAAAATGCCCTCATCCCTAGGTTTGCTCGGTGTTGATTCTTACTCCCAACTAAATGGCTACTGAACTGATTTCTAGACTGTACTAGGCCTGACTAAATTGTTACTAATAGTGTTGTCTAATTGAATTGGATTGAGTTCACTGGGTTCTGTTAATTGACTGAATTCACTGAGTTCTAGAATTAACTGAGTACTACTATACATGAAATCATTGAGACTATTCTGAATCTACTGAAATTCTAGGTAAACAACTAGGTTTCGGGTATGGAATACCCCCAGGACTCGATAGTGTAAATAGTAAAATATGGCACAATCTTAACAGCATGATAACTAGTCACTTTGTCACAATGCATACATTGAGGAATTTTATCAAACACTTGCATGGCATGAGCTTGTACACATACTATTATGTCATGATTTCATTCTGTAACTCACATGAATACTTTATCAAACACTTAGGGAGCCTAATTCATGCACATAATAATAATAAACAATGTAAGCATCATGATTAAAATTCCAACTCACAATTTCAAGAGACTTTAAACATAAATCCATATAACACCACACATAGGTTAATTACTTCACATGAATCTTTTCATTAAACATGGATTAGAAACCCAAATAATATCATATTCTTGAATACAATCCAATTCAACATGAAGTTCATGAAAGCAATCAACTTATGAATTTAAAAGAGGTTCTTGAACTCCAAGGGTGGAAGGAAACCCTTGGATGAACACCTAACATACCTTGATTGTTAATTCCGTGAAGATTGGTGTGAGTTCTTGAGACTTGATTCTTGAACTGAGTGAATTTAGGGCTTGTTATTGAGAGAGTTTATGAATAAAGAATGAGATTTTTCCCTATAGGATGATTAATTTTCTGTTAAGACTGAATAAGGGTGGGAAAAATGATCCATTTTCCCACCCCCACAAACCTGAATAAAATAATATTGGATGAGATCCCCATCGCGTTGCGACCCCTGCTTGGGTCAAGCGACCATCGTGATGCAACCCCTGCTCGGGTTAAGCAGCCCTCGCGATGCGACCCTGAGCTGGGTCAACTGGCCCTCGCGACGTGGGACTATCGCGATCCTTATTGTTTTAGACATCCAAAATCACCCTTATGCTAGTCCAAAAAATCCAAAACTCGCTTGAGATGACCTACAAGTGACCTTAATCATGAATTAATTTGAAAATCTACATACTAAGGTCAGGAAGGTCAAAAATAAGACCCTCCAATTTTGAAGGCTAAAATGATTCTAAGTTTTGAGACTTGGCTGAAATTCTCCAAGTCTGGGGCCTCTTTTCGCATGTTGTTTAGGACGAAAATGACTAGGATTTTGTGGGGTCTTACATTATGGCCCTTATATTCGTTAATTTTGAGTCGCTTCCAGTAACTTGCAATTCTAATTTTCTTTTTCAGTTGGAAGAGGAAAGCCAAATCGAAAAGTTTGATTCTTCCAAGACATCATTTAGAAAATAACTTATCCTTCTTTTAGTTTATTACACCCTTAAATGTCGTGATACATGATTTTTTCTAGATTTAAATATATAGATTTTGACCTTACCAGTTTTTCTTTGCGGTAGTTGCAAATTTTTTATGTCCCTAAAAAAGTCTAAAAGCTATTCGGACTTCTTATTGCATAATCCTTTATTACTTTTGTAGTTTTTTTTCATATTTAGTTCATTTAATTTTCCATTGAAGTTATAGATATGTTGCTTAGTTTACATATATCAGCACTTTGTATAACCTTAAAGAGTAAATACTTATGTTTCTCATTCTAAAGTTCTAATGTTGCCTTGTGTTTAAGTAATTTAGAAGTACCTTTGTTTTTGTTATGGGCACTGAAATAGGTCAACGCAAAATTAGAACTTAGCTAATGAGTTCATTAATATATGCTAAATAATATTAAAAAGGAAAAAATAAAATACCATAATTTAGCTCAGAGCAAGATGGTGTTGGTAAGGATAGAGTACTTCTTAGATTATCCGTATCAAGCAACTATTAGAAAATTTTTTGATTGGTTCTAGTATTTTAAACATTGCTTTCCTTTTATAATTATAATTCCACCATTTAATTGAGTGTTAATATCAAAAAATAATGAGAAGAAGCCTCCAAAAGAGCAAATCTCGCTTGATTAGTGAGAGAATTTTTGCATTCATTTGATTGATCGATGCAAAGAATTCACCTAACTAGATCTATTGAGATCCTAATTATACCACTATGGTATTATGTCCTTCGAACATCGATTCATGTAGTACAATGTGTACCATACGAAAGTAGTATATAAGAGAAATATGAAGTTTAAACTGAGAAATGTAGTACCCTCTTAAAATGCTTAAATATTTACAAATTTATATGACTCATATTTTTCTCTTGTAGGTTCTTCTTAGGTGTGGAGATACTTAAATCAGTTAGTGGAGGAAGTGAATTAATCCTAAAAAAATGGGAATCATATAGATGCAATAATTGTATCAATCTAGAAACCTAATATCTAATTTTCTTAAAGTTCAATGAAGTCGCAATCTGAGATACACTATCGGATTCCTGTGATTATGATATATTAAACATACTTTACAGTTTCATTCGGCCGCTGTTTTGACATATGGTTGGCTCCTGAATACGTTTGAAGCTATTCTTTCTACTATGTTAGATAATATAATTTACTGTTACTTTGGAGGTTGAAAGCATTCATTTTTGTTGGTTGCATTTTGAAAATGGTCACACCACTATTGATACCATAACAATTTAATTAAAATAAATAATATATAGATATCACGTATCTACTTTTTTTTGATCATCCATCAACGGCAACCCTCTTAATTTGTTCTGCAACTTTTATTAGATAACTTACCTACTCTAATAACTAGCCATAGTACCTTGGTAGGGATGAATGTCTAAAATCTTATAATAGCTTCAGTTTATGAGTGTTTTTTTAGTTCTCCTCATATTTAATGGTTATTATGAATTTTTAAGTTGTACTTACTTAGGTAAAAATCAAGACAATTTGTTGAAGTGACCCTCAATAACTTGACCACTTAAATTTATTCATTGTCATTTGCTCGAATCAAATCAAAGGTTGTGACTATATTTCATCAGTTTACTTTCGTGGTTGCTCTTGTGAGTTATGTTTGTCCAGTTCACTTGGTATGATAATTAAATCAATCTGACCCTTTAATTTTAACAGTGGTTAAAAATATACTATTATTGAATGAATTATTTTATGTATCATTTTATGTATGAAAAACATGGTACAGAGCATTAAAGCTTTTACCATTGTGTTCTTTAACAAGTTTTTGTGAATAATGTATGTCTTAGCATATGCAAAAAAAAAAAGTTGCTTCATGTATTGAGGTAGTTGTAAATTTACTTTTATGTCTCAATTTTAGTTATAGCTAGTTTATTTCCATAAAATATCTTCAAAAAAAGGCAACATGATCTTGTTCAATAAGATACAATTTTTGTGATGACTACATGTTGTCATCTCTTAATTTCTGAAAAGCTACAATTATATAATAATCATGTTTTACTAAAATATAGTTTTATGATAAAGTTATAAATGCAAAAATCATGTATGATCTAGAGGAAACGTACATTCTCTTTCTTTCACTTTTAGAATGAAAGGGATACACCTCCTTTTATTATCTTTGCTTTTTTTATTTATGGGATGAAAATTGCAGTGGTGAAATAAAAAAGTCACAGAGTTTATCATATAATAACTTGTGGAATTTGAGAAACTTCAAGTTATTCTCCATTCATGATTAGTTATATATGATCCAGGAGATTAAAATTCACCTGATATTAATGATCAATCAATCAAGTTATTTAAACAAGATGACCAGTTCATAATTAGATTTGCTTTGCTCTAATCATCAAATTGTGCAACTACTAATGCTTGTAGAACAACTATTAAGTTTGTTTCTAAGGAATAAAAACTGCGATTGTTGCCATCTCTACATCTAAATTTTTGTACCATTGCAGAAAGCTTATCAATTGTTTTGAATGTTGATTTCATGTTGTCAGGAATCTCATCATTTGTAACCTCTTAATCTCATCATTTGTAACTTCTTACTTTTTTTTCTCCTTGACACACCATCATTAATAATTGATACTTGGAATTATCCAAATACATTTTTGGCAAATATTGTAAATTAAAAAAAACTACAAAAAAAAATAATAGCGCGGAACAAAAACACCATCATTCCAAATAAATATGTGATATAAATAGTGCAATCCTACATGTAAATAATATAACTTATTAATAATATAATATATGTGTAAATAATATGTCGTTTAGCTGATAAAAATATTTTAATATTGGGCCCGCGCTAACATGGGCCACCGCCATTTAGTTTGTGTATATTTAAGGACTTGTATGACTCCTATAAGTGTTTGAAAGTACTCCTAGTTTCATCTTGAATTTGAAATAATGTGGATAGATGTTAGACATATTTTATGAATTTTTTTGGATTATTGACAGCTCTTTGAGCTGATTTTACACTGGATATTTAGGTAATTTTAACTTTGACATTTTTCGGCTAACATTGTTGCAGCAAAAAATTCAATATTTCTGACCTTGTGAGGACAGTTTGCTCATAAAAGTAAATACCGATCTCCCGTTTACTAAAAATAATTAATAAAATTTAAAAGCTTTAATATTAGGAGATTGATAATTTCTGATCTCAAAGAGGTTGTTATTTTTAAAAAATTAGGTTTGTGTCAGAAAATTAAAATTTTGTGGAAGTTATGAATGTATTACCATATATAGTAAATGTCGATTTTATCATATATAGTGAATGTTTACTTTATCATGTATAGTGAATATGTATTTATGAAAACGTTAAAAACCCCAAGGTTAGTTTCTTTCTATAAATAAAGGGGTTTTCCTTCATTGTTATCCACCCCTCAAGAGAAATAATAATCACTCTCTCTTCTATCTCTAGTCTTCTTCTTCTCTACTTAATATTTCATAATGCATTATCAATTTGAAACTCTATAGTCTCAAAATTGAAGGCCAAGATTGTAATAACCTAAATTTCCAAGCTCTAAACCCCTTAAAAGATAGGTCATTGAGTTGTCTTTCCACTGCCACAAGTCTTGCCTCGATCTGATATCATGGCAAGTAGTTATGCAATTTTCCCTTTAAGTGTCAGTCAATTGTCAGTGGCTACGGCGCACATAAAGATCCACAATCAGATGTTAAGAGTCGTTATGAGAAATTGTATTCATAATAGAAAGAACCTTCAATTTCAGCCCAGTGACCACGAATCCACTTCATGATTCATAATTAGATATTATGAGTTATTAGGAGGGAATCGTAGTTACAACAATGTTCAACAAAAAATCCTTGCCAGCGATTACAAGTCCAGAACATGGCTCATAGTCTAATATTATAAGTCATTGTGTGTACCCGTTGCCTGACCAGTAAAGAACCTAAGAATCAATCCCCAGACTACGAATCCACCTAACGACTCCTAGTCAATCGTTAGGAAGAAGTCGTAGTCATAGTAGAAAGAACTCCAGACCTCAGGGTTCTAGGTTATGACTCAAACCATAACTTGTACCAGTCGTAATGAGTTATGAGGTGAGTCGTAATGACTAGGAACAGAATTTCTGCACATCCTTAATAAGAGATTTTTGGTAATTCCCACCCTTTTTAACCCCAAACCTACGTCATCTAGGCTTCCCAAAGAGTGGTATAAAAGACCTAAAATCTCCAATTACATGAAAAGGGTCGTAATTCAACTCAGAGAAACCAAAATGGGAGATTTTTTCTTCTGCCAAGAATAATTAGGGTTCTTCAAGTTCAATTCCAAGCAATTCCCTAAGGTTTTCCCTCTCAGGTATGTGGGATATTCATCAATGGGCCCCTTTCACCCATTGAGTCCTAAGAAATTTAAAAAATTTACAAATATAAACCCTTTTTCCCTTTTTATAGAATTTCAAGTTAAATGTGAATTTTATAATCTCTTTCCCTAAGTTGTTTGGATTATGTACTATGAAAATATGTTGTCTCAGGATAATTATGTTTTCATACGTTTGATAATATTCATAGTACATATCAAAATTAGTTATTGACATGTTGAGTATTGATTGTGATTTTTGATACTATGATCAGTCTTACCACTTTTATGATAAGTTGCATTAGTCTATGTTGGTGGATTATGAACACCCGATACCAAGGTTTTAAACATGCATTAATTTACAAGTTCATGATTCCTTTATGTATGTATAAAATGTTAAATTCAGAATACCATGACTTGAGCATATAATTATTCAGGTTATGTTTTAGTTAAACTTTAGAGTCGTACAGTAGGGAGTAACACTTACCACCGAGTGAACGTAGGGATAACAGCTCCATTATTAGTTAGGTAGAGTCGTTAGTAGTAGTCCCTAAGTTCCAGAACTATGTTGCTAGGTAGGTTATAAGGGGTCACCCATCAGTTTAGGCTTAACACCCTCTCAGGGGTCACCCATAAGTTTAGGCTTGACACCCTAGTCCTTCAGAACATCAGATTAGTGAATCCACGCTTGCCAATGTTGGTATCCTTGGCAAGGTACTAGCAGAAAACGGATCGTGAGTATTAACCTTAAAACTTTAGAGTTTAAGCAGTATGAAATAGAGAAAGATTTAAAACTTACAAGTTTGTTCCAACGAAAATGAAAACATTACAAGAGGGCTTTTACAAGAGATTGGGCAATAGAGAATTTCTAGAATGGAAAATTATCTGATGCCTTCTCCTAGTGTACAAGCTGTCTTAAATAGATAGAGAAATCCTAGGTAATGTATCTCGTACATACAAGTGTAAGGTTTAGATGTAATCTCTAAAAGTAGATTCCTTGCTGGAGAGTGTGGTTGTCTTTTAAATAGTTGATTGAACATCTTCTGTCTTTTCTCTTTTGGAAAAGCATGAGATTCCTTTAGCTTGCGGTTGCTTTTAGAAAAGCTGATTGAACATCTTTTGTCTCTTCTCTTTTGGAAAAGCATGAGATTCCTTTAGATTTTAGAAAAGCATGCGGGTTTATGGGTCTAGTAGATTCCCACTAGGAACAGTAGAATGGTCTAGTAGATTCCCACTAGGAACAGTAGAATGCCCTTTCAAAAATAATTCCAGTTCTTTGAACCTCTATTTTTGAAGGGGTCTTTTCTTAGTTCTTAGTAAGGGTCCATGTAGGCCCTGGCAATTCCTTTAGGGGCTAACATATCCCCGTTGTTGTTGTCACTACTGCTGGTGGAAGAAGCTTCGTCTAGAAGCTGCAAGACTTCATTAGTGACATCTTGGCTTTCGAGATCATCCAGAGCCTTTTTTAATCTTTCTTTGAGCGCCTGTTTATTCTTTGAGACGCTTTCTGAGGATACTGGTGATTTGTTTTTGGGAGTTTTAGGAGCTGCTGGCTTAGGAGTCCAGCCTTTAGCTTTTATCTCTTTGGACAAATAAGTAATACGGTCTTGTTCTCCTTTGGTAAAATTCCAGGAGATAATATAAGATACACGCTTCTTAATAAAAAATTTACACATTTGAATGTGTTCCGGAAGGGTTAAGCATCCTTCATTTGCACAGAATTCTGCTAGACGGCTCAGAAATTATTGGGGAAGAATTTCTTTAATTCCTCCGAAGCATCCCCACCACTCATAAAACCATCTAGGTATAATGGCAGTCATCATAGCGGGACAGTACTTAACAAACCAGGTATGTCCTGGTCGAACATAGAGGAAGTTAAACCATGCAGACTTGTAGTCGTACCAATTGTATGTCTGAGGCCTGTGAGGCATCGATAAGGCAATAGGAGTATGTAGATGATCCACAAACCAATTGAATGGGTTTAGTACCCTCTTGATGGTAAATCTTGAATAAGCAATGAATTCGGGATTTCTTTCATCCATAGAATGTTCAACTTCGATAGAGTCTGTGTCGACTAGGATGGCTTCGTAAAACCTTCGTGTTTTAAGTGGACTCTCAGTATCCACAAAATTCTTGTCATTATAGACAGGTTTAATAAGTTGTTCTAAAGGGTAGCCCTCGTAAGCTTTGTCCAAGGTGATGATTGGTATTACCTGGGTGGTAACGAATTTAAATTCCTCTTTAGCGGGAGAAGTAGGTGGCGCTTGTGTGATTGCAGGATCAACAGCCTGCGCAAAGGACTCGGGAGTCTTCATGGTATAGCTCTGTTTGGATTGTACGGATGAACCAGAGGATGACCCTTTATCAAAGGGTTTGGTGGTCTTGAGGTCTACTGGTTTGTTGGTCTTGAGGTCCACCAATTTGGATGGAATAGGTGGAGGAAGCTTTGGTACTTTGGCAAGAGCCGCATACTTGTTCTGAAAGGGAGAATGTAGTTCAGGCCTCTGTGGGACTGATGGCCTCATTGGAGCGGAAGCTGCTGGTGGGGAATCGAATGGTCTAGCCATTCTAGTTTGATCTGGTTTGGTGGCGGAGATTTTTCCCAGCGTCGTGGGTCTCATGATGGCCCTGTAAAAATTCTCTTGTTAGAAAATCGGGGAGGGAATTGTTTTCTCCTTTAATAAATTCAATTTGAAAATCAAAGCTAGATAGGAGAGCTTGCCACGTAGCAAATATTTGTTTGGAAACAAGATTTTTAACGTCTTTTTGCAAAATTTCTTTAGCAGATTTACAATCTACTCTAAGTAGAAATTCTTTATTAACGAGGTCGTCTTGAAACTTCGTGATACATAGCACTATAGATAAAACTTCTTTTTTAACAGTGCTGTAGTTTTTTTGTACGGAATTCCATATTTCGGTAGTAAATCTGACTAATTGCTCAGAAGAACTCTCATTGAGCTTTTGTTTCAGTATTCCCCCATAGCCAATATCGGAAGCATCGGTTTCGACTATCATGAAGGCTTCAGGGTTGGGGATGCCTAGACACGGAAGGTTCTGGACCAAGTTTTTGATTTGGATGACTGCATTGGTTTGGTCAAGACTCCAAGGAACTGGGGCTTTCTTGAGTCTTTTGTAAAGAGGTTCACAGACCTGTCGAATATTAGGTATAAAATCTGCGACGTAGTTAAGACTTCCTAAAAATCTCTGGAGCTGTGTTTTATCAGTGATTTCATCAGGAAATTTAGAGGAGAACTCAATGGCTCTGCAAATAGGCTTATAGCTACCTTGGTAAAGATCGTGTCCTAAGAACCTGATAGATGTTTGGAAGAGCTTCATCTTTGTGGCACTAACAACCAAGCCATTAAGTTTAACAATTTTAAAGAAAGTATTCAAATGTTTGAAATGAGAATCAATGTTCTCCGAGAAAATAAGCACATCGTCAATATAGACAATTGACATATAAGTATAAGGATTGAAAATTTTGTTCATAATACTTTGAAACTCTGAAGGAGCATTTTTAAGGCCGAAAGGCAAAACATTCCATTCATAATGCCCAAAAGGGACATTGAATGCTGTTTTGTATTTATCCTTCTCAGCTATTTGAATCTGCCAGAATCCTGACTTCATATCAAATTTACTGTAAAGGTTGGCCTTGAAGGTCCTTTTGAGAAGATCCCTTTTGTTTGGAATCGGATGCCTTATCCATTTCAAGACAGCATTCAAAGGCTTGTAATTTATTACAAGTCTAGGGGTGCCACGCTCCTTCTCTGCACTGTTATTAACATAAAAGGCAGAGCAACTCCAGGGGGAGTTAGAGCTTCGGATGATACCATTTTTAAGGAGATGATCTATCTCTGTTTTGCAGATTTCCATCATCTCATGATTCATTTGGATAGGTCTGGCCTTAGTAGGAATATTTTGTTTGTCGAATCCGTGGATGTAAGGAAGTTCCACCAGGTGTTTCTTCCTTTCCCAAAATGCATTAGGGAATTCAGAACAAATTTCTTTTTCAAAATTTTTCTGAAGGTTGGAAATCTTTGTAATCATTTCCGGGGTTTGTAAGGATTGCTCAATTTTCTTGATATGGATATCGTGCTTAAGAAAATTGACATGAGAAGAAAGTCGGTTAATTTTAAAAACTGTCTGTTCCTTAATAAGGTTTCCTTCGTCTTGTGAGAGGGGCCTTAATAAAGGGAAGAACAAGGTTTGGTTTAGGAGAGTAGTACGAATTCCATCGTAGTCACTCCAATAAGGTCGAATCTGGTTGACGAACGGTATGCCGAGAATGATATCCTCTGTGATATCTTCGGTGATGACAAAGTCATTAACAAGGCAAATGCCATTATTACAGATATGAGCTTTAGAGAGTTGATAATGAATTGTCATTTTTTCTCCCGTTGCTGAGTAAAGGCGAGAAGTACTCTTAGTAAGGTACTTCGTAGGCACAAGACCTTTAACGATACAGTTACTGTCAGCTCCTGTATCGAAGAGGGCGACCCTATTAAGGACGAAGTCTTTGTTTATGACTATTTTTACGGCTATATGTTCGCTATAAGCCTTTATGGCAGAAATAGCTTTGCCGGAGGTGGAGGGAGACTCTGAGCCAGGAAAGGAACTAGGCTCTGGTTCTTTAAGATGGTCATTCGAGATGATCGGGAAAGTCTTAGGAGACTCAGGGGGAGAAATCTTTTCTGGGGGAGAAATATCTTTTAGGACTTGATCTGTAAGAACGTTGAGCTCTACTTGGTCAAGACGGATTTTCAAATTCTTGATTTCTCCTTTTAGGCTGGAGATTTCTCCTTTGAGATCAGCAATAGAAGGTTCTGTAGGTTTGTCGAATCTTGACATAACCTGTTTCATTCTAAAAGGCTGAATAATAGGTTTGGGGGGCTTTTCTTCGTGAGAAAGCATCAATCGTTTGAGTTCTAGAAGATACTTGTTTCTAGCCTCATCATCCTGGATATGTTCTATAATGTCAAATAGGATCTCTTTAGGATTTTCGGTAATGACATTAATGGCCTTTCTGGTGCAGGTGCAGAAAGTACCGCTACAGGCACATTCTTGGCCTGATTGGGATTGATCAGACTCATAAGCAGCATTGATGAACTCCTCATCGCTGTAGTCCTCACTTGATGAGGTATAGGAGGACTCTGAAGAATCAGGTGAGTCTTCCATTATAGAAAATAGACTAGCTCTGGTTTCTTCTGAGAGATCTAGCTGGTTTATCTTCTTCTTCTTATTGGACTTGCAATCTTTTGCCCGGTGGCCTGTCTTGCCACAAGTCCAACAAGTGTCTTTAGCCCTAAAGGTTTTCTTTTTGGTAGATTTTCTACTTGGTTTATAAGAATCTCGTTTGAAGGGTTTCTTACTAGAAGTAGCCTTCTTAATAGGTTTGGAGGTCCTTTTCTTATGCTTTTTGCCAGGGCTGGTGAATCCATAGTCTTGACAGAAAGTTCCTAGTCCGTACTTGGAAGTACTATCCTTCTTAAGTTGTTTCTTAAGCTTAATATCACTACAGAGATCTATTCCTACGGTAGTGATGAAACTGATTAAGTCACCATAGGTTAAGATATCATAAGGGATTTTTCCCTCAAATCTATCCTTAATTTTGGTTTGAACCTTTTCGGCAAAGAGAGAAGGAAGACCACTAATAAACCGTTCCTTCCAGAAATCGTTATTACAATCAGGCGGGATCATGACCTTTACTAGGAAGGTATCCTTATACCATCGAAAGTCAGCTAAGTCTTTGCAGGTGAGGTTGTTAAGGATTTCTAGGCTCCTATCTTGGAACAATTTGGGTTCTCCTATGAAATGTCTTGCTATATGGTATAGGAGAGTGGCGCAAGCATCTTCTTTTGCAACTTGCTCAAGAATCTCTTGGCCATTTTCAGCTTTAACAACTGTTTCTACGGCTGTGGCTCCATAGATTAGGTTTTTGATATCGTCGGTGAAGTAGTTATCCCACCAATGTTTTATCATACCAGTAAATCCAGATACGATCATGGTAGCCGCTTCTTTATCAGTGGCTCCTCTGATCTTATAAGTGGTAATAGCTACGCCCATTTCGTAGAGTTTGTTGTAGATTTGGTGCTCTGCCAAACCATCAACGTTCCACTCGGTTATGCCTCGACCATCATGGTTAGAGGTTGAAAGAAAGGGATTTTCTTTGAACTGGACGTCTGGAGGAGAAGGTCTTTTGTAATAGTTTTTCTTAGTGGAGAAACGATCACTGGTTAGTTTAGAAAGAGAGTTCTTTTGGTTGCTAGACTCACCTTTCTCGGAAATTTTAAACTTGGAAAGTTTATCGTTGATTTGTTCCAGGATTTTCCCCGAGACCTTGAAATCATCACTAAGACTGGGAAATTTCTCCTTTTGAAATTCAGGAATCTTGAAGATGGGGTTGGTTATTTGAGTAGGAGAAGCACTTCCTTTGTCAGGGATTGGAGAACTGAAAGAAAGAATAGGATTGCTGGTTTCTCCTATTTGCTGAGAGATAGTGTGAAGGACTTGGTTGGTATAGTTGTTTTGTTCAACTATTCTATCTAGGTCTTTATTGGTCGGAGTGGAAAGAGGCCTATCATGCTTCCTTTTGAAGGGAGAAGCATTGAGGACTTCATTAGAATGAGGGATTCTTATCCCTTCCAAAGGAGGGGTAATAGACTCAACGATCTTGTTACTTTGGGTATACCATTTGTTAATGATAACGTTGAGGGACTCATTTGGATTCTCCATTCGGCCGGTGAATTCGAACCATCTGAAGAATTCAATGTCACAACGGAGTCTTTTCATATCGGCTAGCCATAGACGACCAAACTCGTTTTGCTGCTCTTTAGAATAGGTACTGGTGTACCATTTCCTTTTTAGAGCGTCTTTGGGAAGGTACCATCGGGCTTCGAGAGCTTTAAGGTCAGGCGTATACTCGTCATCAGATTTGATAACGAGTAGGCTAGGGTCAGTCCGAATTTTTTGGCGTGATATAGAAGGGGGAGGTTCCATATCTGAGGCTGTAGGACTGCCTGGATGATAAAGATTTTCGTAATCTAGGGGCGGCTCATGGACTCGGGTGGGTTGTTGATAATAAACCTTTGGGATGGGACCCGAGAAGTCTACTCCTCGGACTTTACCCTTGTCATTGTTATTATCGGGATCAAATTCGTCACTTCCCTCCCGGGTTTTAGAGGTAGAACCTCTATGCGAGACAGATCGTCGAAATGAAGAATTTCGAGGAGTGTCGAAGCCTAGGAATTTCAAATCGATCGAGCCATCAGGGTGTTGAATAACTCGTTGGATTTGAGATTTTTCGGGATATGAACGAATAGGCTGTGTAATAGCATCAAAGTGCCATTCATTATTATGGATGACTTCCTCCCAAACCAAGGGTTTAGGTACAAAGACATTGGACCTGTCTTTATTGGCCTCCATAAGAGTGGTGACACCCCTAGGGCTAGTGAATCTAGCCTGGGGTGCTAAAGTTGTACCCATTAGGCGATAGTATACTCTGTATATTATCGCAATTTCTCTAGTATTATCCTTACTATTCATGTTTTTTGTTTTAACATTAAGTGTTAAAACATCCATGATGTTAGGATCATTAATATCTACTGAGAAATTAGGGTAACAATTAAAGTATACCGGGCCGTCGGCGAGGTTACTTTGAATGACTCCTAAGAGAGAATCGTCAAAATTTAATAGACGAGCATCTCTTAGTATAGCACAGACGGGGATGTCTAGACCTTGCCTAAAGAGTGGCTTAATAGCCACGTGAACAAGCCCTATATGCAGATAATGAAACTGACTTTTGAAGCGGTTAATATCGAGATCATTTAAAAGTTGAATAATTTCTAAAGAATTATTGATAGCAACAGTAGACTCAGAGGTCTTAATATTATGTTTTTTGAAAAAACTGAACTTTCCAATTTGATAAATCGTACTGAAGGACTCTTCTGGAATACTCCAGTTTTGAAGATTATTCTCGATATTAGCAATCTGAGTTGCTTTGGAAGAAAGGTTAATAGTATTTTTGGTATGAATGTTTGGATTCATATTAGAAAATACTGTCTAGAGACTGACTGGGAAACAAGGATTTCATATAAGGAAACATAAACAATTGTCAAGTATGGCACAACCTATAAAAGATTAAGGCAATATATCAACGGCTTATGGGATCTGGTCTAGTCTTAATGGCTTTACGACAGACTTATCTTAAGGGTTATCTTAGTGACGGGACTACCAACAGGGTCGAGTGCTTACCTTAGCTGAGACCACACTTTCAGGCTGACCAACGTCTAAGACCAGAGATTAATCGGTTCCCTCAAACACTTAAGAAAAGTTGAATACCCCATACTAAAACCAGAACCCATTATAAGACAAGATATATCAAATTAATCTATCAAAGGTATAGTCATAGTTGAGAATGGTAGATGCAAACTTATTATGAAAATTGTTTTCCCATGCTCTAGACAGATTATATACTTAGCTGCTCATGCTAGGTATACAATCTGCCAAGGTATGTCAATTATTTTTAGCTCCCACGGTCCTTAGTTCTATTATTCAGATTATGTTCAGTTCTGGTTTGCATGACCAAATGTTCACCATCTTAGTCATCCAGTTATTTAGATTATTTCAGCACATAATTATACTTGTTCTTGGATTTAATATTTTATGTCCATGCATTCATGCTCAGTATATATATGTATATCATCCTGCTTCCATCTTAAATACCAGAACATTTAAAGTACTGATTGCATACTCTCTTTTAAGCTATGTTGTCATATAACAAAGGTTTGAATGCTCAGTTCCCAAATCATACATAATCCATTCCTATGCTACTCAACTGCAAAATTGGTAGGTAATCATCAGTCGAGGACTAGTTATATTATTAGTTATTCATCCCAGTATTTTATTTCATGTTATTTCAATTAGTCAAAGTTAGTTAGGAACCTGTCCCAATAACTCATCATATTTAGAGGCTTTCAGATAGTCAGTTAGTTAGACATGTTTTCAGTGATGTATTTCAATAACTTTGTTATTATCTTTTATTATCAGATACTTTTAAATGAATTTTGCATAATGTTTTGTTGCCTTCTTTTAGTATTAATATCTTTTGCTAGATTATGGGTTAGATTGGGTTACTGGTGACCTTAAGAACCATGTTACAACTGGGGGTAGCCTCGGGTCGTGAAAAACTTAGTGTCAGAGCACAAGGTTTAAAGAGTCCTAGGGTGTCATAAAGCCACTTTAAGTAGTCTTGTACATGGATGTGAAGTGCGCTATACTTATGGGTGAGAGGCTATGAAATGTTTTCATGCAACCACAGAAACTATTGAATGCTCTAAGATACATACGTTGGCTAGGATATGAATTTGATAATGGTATCAGTGCTAGATTATAAGGGATAATTAACCCCTTAGAGTTCACGGGAAAGAAGAACACTTTTGGATGGGGCTACGTAGCTGATGGTTAGACAATCAAAGGTGGGAAAATGCCTGATTCTGCACTATCATTGTACCAAATCTTCCACTTTGTAGGGTTTTGATGTGCTATATAAATATAACATTTTTTATGCTTAAAATAATGATAATATGCAAGTTTCTTAGGTTGTTTTGTTAGATAGGATGTGCTTGGGTATCTTTTACAGGAAACAAGGTTTTGGATGCTAAGTTTGTGAAAAAAAATGAAAAATGGTGTTTTTGGATACTTACTTGATCTATTTTGGGTATTTATGACACTTTTTAGATTTTACGTAACCAAAGCATGTGATGAAAGTAGAAGATTCAAAGCTTGGTTGCAAGTGTTGGAAGGTCTGGCACTTGCCTATGTATACATGTAGACCACATGTAGCATACATGAGTTTGTATAAGATTAAGGTAAGTACCAGAATAAAAGATCCCGAGAGTAAAAGAGCTGAAAAGAACTTCTGGCAATTACCTATGTCAACATAAGGATAACATGTAACACATATGGGCCACATATGGGTAATGTAAGTGCCAGAAGTTCAAAATCCCAAGAGTCAAAGATGCAAGAAATTTTTCCTGTACATATAAGTGTCTACATGTGCCCAGCCTTAGTCTGCATGTGGAACATGCACCTAAGGCTAGGCCACATGTGGACACACATAAGTGGCCATTTTATCCTTTTTCGTTTTTGCTTTGTTTTTAGGGTTTACTCATGTACTATAAAAACCTCTTATGTGTTATTTAGTTGAAGTTACACGCTCTTAATACTTACAAACATATTTTGATTTTGAGATTCAATTTTGTTCTAGGAATACTCTTGTATTGATTTTGATTGATTAATTCAGTTAAAGTTTGGAGTTTTTACTTGTGATTATTGTGATTTCATCTTATGCTTTGAATCATGAATTTTATTGATTACTTCACAAGTATGAGCAACTAGAAACCCTTAGCTAGGATTGTGGAAACCCTAATGGATTGAGGAAGTGGGGGAAGTGGTATTGTTGTTTTGAACTGATACCCATGCATTCATTGTATTAGCTTCACTTTAATAGATATATTAATGGTTGAAAATGCTAGGATCCTAACTAGATTATTGCTATTTACTCCAAAAGAGGAGTAGTGACTAGGAAAAGAAAATAACAAGAGTAGTTTGAAGTATAACTGTCGATCCCCGCTACTAGGTATTATCTAAGTAAGATGGTTAGCTATCATCTAATAACTAGAGACTCAAAAGGTAATAGTAAACTGGGATCAAGATAAGGGTTAATAAAGCGATATCTTGAGACTCAAAGGTAAAGGGTGAAATCCATCTACTCATCTAAAAGACTGTATATGGTACATAATTCATCAGATTCTTCATACAAGGTATCAGGTTGGTTTTGTTAGCCTCCAAAGTCTATAATTTAATAATGACAAATTAACAAGTGTATCTTTGCATGATATTGAGGACTGCTAATATTGGAAGGACATCAATTCACAATCCACGATATCCAGGTAAATCATTCACAATAAGACCAAATGGAAGGAGAATATCAGCCCCAAAAATCAATATCAATCACCATGATCGAGTAATAGAAGAAAATAGATCTAGGAAGATTGAAGGGTATCTCACCCTAAGATATAGAGGATTAAAAATACTAATTCAACATAGAAGGAAGAAAGGGAACTAGCTCCAAAAATAGAAGAACATTCAATCATGAAAAGGAGGATCACGATATTCAAACAGTATGGTAAGCAAATCAATCAAATATCTTAGAGATAGAAGAAGGATCACAATCCCAGAATCACAACAGACTAAATCAGTTAGGACATAAGGGTAAAGGAAGGTGACAACTATTACATGGACATATCTACTATAGACATGTACAATTGTGGAAACTGTACCACGTAGGGACATATCTAATATGTACATACATTATGGTGTCATCCCTCAATCAAGGAATCAATTCAAATCCTTAATTAGGAAGAAATCTCTTGGGTTTCCTTATGAAAAATAGCAGCAGAAGACTATAAAAGAAGAAGATTGAAGATGGACACGGGTTACGCAACTTCAAGGAGAAAAAACAAAGTGTCTCAGTCTTAGTCTCACAAAGCTATGTAACTTTTAGCTTACAATTGTTATATAAAGCATAGCATTGGTTCATCATTGTAACATCAAATGAAGCTATATGACAAGATCTGAAGAGTAAAATAAGACTTCAAAACTTGTTTCCTTTTATTGTACTCGAGACCGACATTCAACGATCTAAGAAAACTTTGAAACCCAAGGGTACTGGAAGTAGGAACCACATTGGTGTTCCAAACTAGGATAAATCTCTTTGTTTTTACTTTGTGTTTAACTATTTATTTGCTTAATTATGTTAAATCTAATTTGTTTTGTGAAGTGTACTGATCTACAGATGAGTCGACTGAAAGGAGTCAGCAATCGACTCACTGAAAAATTTCAATTCAACTTCCTCTTGAATTTCAATTGGTATCAGAGCAGGTCTCACCAACAACATTGCTTAACCATAAGTGAGGAAATATCAAATGGACAATTATCAAATTCCTAGTATTCTTATTCAGGATGGTCATTCCTCCCCAAGACCACCATGCTTTAATGGACAACATTAATTTTACTGGAAAAACAGGTTCAAAATTTTTGTCTAATCAAATGACTTCCAAGCTCGGGTTGTCATTATGAAGTGTCCAAAGCCAATTCTAGGGCTTAAATAGAAGTCAAAGGAAAAATACAAAGAATCTAGTAGTTCTTACATAGAAGACCTTGAAAGCTTCAAGGTCACCAAAGAACAGCAAGAGGTAATTAAAACTAACAAATTTGCTATACGTTTACTTTTGTGTGCAGTTAGTGGGGAAGAATAAGATAAGATATTAACTTGTGAAACCGCAAAAGAAATATGGGACAAATTGGAGGTAACCTATGAAAGAACCACCAAAGTCAATAAATCAAAAATTGCTGCCCTAGTCAATCAATACGAGCTATTCAAAATAAAAGAGAATGATGACAATAGAATAATGTTTGCCAGATTAAATAAGATGGTGTGCAAACTGGAATCACTGGGGATGATCTAAAAATCACTAAAATTCATCTCATCATCACGAAAGTATATCTAGTATATGGCCTCAAACACAATCTGCACAGTATTAGTCAACTCTGTGATTCCAGATACAAAGTACTCTTCAAAGCCGAAAATTGTTCAATCAAACACGACAAAAGATACATCTCTCTCATCGATGAACGTATTGACATCATTTATGTATTAAATAGTCCCAATATTGGTTCATAGATCTACATCTCAATAATGTTATGAACCACCAAAATAACAATCTAAAAGATTAAAGAAGTGATGTAAACTAAATATACTTATGTGTGAGTGATAGCTTAGGGGCAAGAGCCTAGCATGGGATGATCTTAATTTATTAATTTATGGGTGGTATCCCAAGGGTGGAAGGAACACCTAGCATGGGTCGATCCCATTATTGGATGGTATTCCTGGGGTGAAAGGAAAGCCTAGCATGGGTTAATCCCGATTTGTGTATTAATAAGAAACGTATCCCAGGGGTATAATACCTAGCATGGGTCATCCTCTTTTACCACTGATCAGCTGGTCATATGTATCATATGGCTTACAAATATTATAAAGCAAAGAAGAGTAAAGTAAAGAAAAGCATGTAACGTACAGTCTTCCACAAGTGTAAGTAAAGGTGGTTCGTTCATCCTTATCTATATGTTTATATATAGTGACCCCGAGTTTAATTAATTTCTTATTTCACTTATGGTTATCTCATGCCTTACATATTCAGTATATTACTTCGTACTAACGTCCCTTAGGGGGGACCAGCGTTCTATGTTGTAGGCTCAGGTTTTTAGCGAGTAGATCTCCCCAATAGAACACAGGATATTCAGCGGTTGTTTACGAGCTCCATGTTGATTCGGGTCCTTGACGAGCCTTTATCATATATATTTTGATGGTTTTACAGTCATGGACTCCATTAGAGGCTTTGTAGACATTGTAAAGCAGTCATATGCATTCATAGGTTCACATGTCATCTGCATCGATTTGGCTAATTAGTTGATATTGAATCTATAGATTTTTATCATTGATTCCATTGTTTAGTGATTCATTTTTTTATCTAGTTTATTTTTATAGTATGTATTCCTATAGTTGTTGTTTGCCTCATCTAGTTTGGGGTGTGACACTTCGTGTCTTCTATTTTGATGTTTATGTATTGTTAGTCCCTGGGTCGATTTTCTCTTATGTGACCACACTAGTTGCTGTGAATTTTGAGATAAATCCTGAAAAGATCCCTGAGCCCTTCTTGGTTTCTACTCTAGTAGGTGAGTCAGTTTTTTGCTAAGCAAATCTATAAGAAGTGTCCTATCACTGTCCTTCATAAAGTCATGTTAATAGACTTGATAGAGCTAGATATGGTTGATTTTGATCTCATTCTTGGTATAGATTGACTCCATTCCTATTATGCCTCTATAGATTGTAGCACCCGTGTAGTGAAGTTTCAGTTCCCAGATGAGCCAGTCTTTGAGTGGTCAGGTAATTCAGTGTCTCCTAAGAGTCATTTCATATCTTATCTTAAGGCCAGAAAGTTGATATCCAAAGGTTGCATTTACTACGTAGTTCAAGTCAAAGACACAAAGTTTGAGAATCCAATACTTTAGTCTGTTCGAGTGGTCAGTTAATTTCCTAAAGTTTTTCCAGAAGATATCCCAGGGGTACCTCCCGATAGGGAAATAGAATTTGGTATTGACATTTTCCCAGATACTCATCCTATTTCTATCTCTCTATATCGTATGGCTTCTGCAGAGCATAAGGAGTTGAAAGAGCAACTCAAAGATCTTTTAGATAAAGGTTTCATAAGGCCTAGTGTTTCTCTATGGGGTGCTCTTGTCTTATTCGTGCAAAAGAAAGATAGTTCTTTGCGAATGTACATTGACTATCATCAGTTAAATAAGGTCACAATCAAGAACAAATACCCTCTTCTTAGAATTGATGACTTATTTGACCAACTGTAAGGTGTAAGTTATTTCTTAAATATAGACCTTAGATCCGGCTATCATTAGCTTAAAGTAAGGGAGTGTAACATTCCAAAGATAACCTTTAGAACCCGTTATGGTCATTTTGAGTTTCTAGTCATGTCCTTCAGTCTAACCAATGCTGTAGAAACTTTTATAGACCTCATGAACTGAGTATTCAAATAGTATCTAGACATGTATGTCATAGTATTCATAGATAATATCCTTGTATACTCCCGTAGTAAGGATGACCATGTAAATCATCTTAGAATTATCTTGAAAACTCTTAGAGATCATTAATTGTTCACTAAATTTAGCAAGTGTGAATTCTGCTAAGATCAGTAGCCTTTCTCAATATATTGTTTCCGCCGATGACAATAGAGTTGATCCCCAAAAGACAAAAATTGTAAGAAATTAGCCTAGACATATCTCTTCTTCAGACATTAGAAGTCTCTTGGGTTTAGCTGGTTATTACAGATGTTTTGTTGTCGGTGTCTCATCTATTGCATCCCCTATGTCTAGATTGACCCAAAATAAAGTTAAGTTCCAGTGGTCAGATTTCTGTGAGAAGAGTTTTCAGGAGTTGAATATTCGACTCACTACAACCCTAGTCTTAGTGTTACCCAATGGTACGGATGGTTTTGTGGTGTATTACAATGCCTCTAGAGTTGGTTTGGGTTGTGTGTTGACGCAGAGAGGTAAGGTCATAGCCTATGCCTCTAGACAGCTTAAGCCTCATGAAAAGAATTACCCAACCCATGATCTTGAATTAGCTATTGTGGTGTTTTCATTGAAAATCTGGAGACACTATCTGTATGGTATACATGTTGATGTGTTCACGGACCACAAAAGTTTGCAGTATGTGTTTACCCAGAGGAAGTTAAATCTTTGTCAAAGGAGATAGTTAGAATTATTGAAGGATTATGACATAAGCATACTGTATCATTCAGGCAAGGCCAATGTAATGGCAGATGCCCTTAGTAGATTGTCTATGGGCAGTTTTGCCCATGTGAAGAATGATAAGAAAAAGATAGCACAAGAATTTCATCGTTTGGCTAGATTGGGTGTTAGGTTAGTTGATTCAGCTGAAGGGAATATTTGGGTTTAGAGAATTTTCGAATCTTCCCTAGTTTTAGAAGTGAAGGAGAAGCAAAATATGGATTCTAGTTTGGTCAAACTGAAAGAGTCAGTGAGAGACCAAAGGGTAGAGGTTTTCTCCCAAAGGAGAGATGGCGTGTTGAGATACCAGAGTAGATTGTGTGTGCCATGTGTTGATGACTTGAGACAAAACATTATGGCTGAAGCTCATGGCACACGTTATTCTATTCATTCAGGTGCTACTAAGATATACCGCAACTTGTGGGAAATCTATTGGTAGAATGGTATGAAGAAAGATATAGCAAAGTTCGTAGCTAAATATGCAACTTTTCAACAGGTTAAGGTAGAGAACCAAAGACCTGGTGGTGCGTTGCATGAGTTTAGTATCTCCACTTAGAAGTTGGAAGAGTTGAATATGGATTTTGTGACTTGTTTAGCCCATTTGCATCGTCAGCATGATTCATTTTAGGTTATTATAGACAGGCTGACTAAATTAGCCTATTTCTTACTAGTTCACACATCATATATAGCTGAAGATTATTCTAAGTTGTACATCAGAGAGTTGGTCAGATTGCATAGAGTTCCCTTGTCTATCATCTCAGATAGGGGTACTCAATTTACTTCCCAGTTTTGGAAAGCCTTTCAGAAAGGTCTTGGTACCCAAGTCCATCTCAGTTCAGTTTTTCATCCTCAAATAAATGGTCAAGCAAAGAGGACTATCCAAACTCTAAAAGATATGTTGAGAGCATATGCTCTTGATTTCAAAGATAGTTGGGATACGCATTTGTCATTTATTGAGTTTGTTTATAATAATAGTTACCATTCTAGCATTCAAATGGCTCTATTTGAGGCTTTTTGTGAGTAGAGATATAGACCACCCATAGGTTGGTTTAAAGTAGGTGAGGCTACTTTGCTTAGGCCTGATGCACTGTTTGAAGCTATGGAGAAAGTTAAGTTGATCAGAGAAAGATTAAAAATAGCCCAGAGTCATCAGAAATCATATGTAGATGTGAGAAGAATGGACCTTGAGTTTAAGGTTGGTGATTTAGTGTATCTGAAGATTTAACCCATGAAAGGGGTAAAGAGATTTGGTAAGAAGGGAAAGCTTAGTCCCCGGTATATTGGCCCTTATAGAATTCTGAGTCACATAGGGAAAGTAGCTTATGAGCTTGAGTTGCCTGCAGATTTGTCAGCCATTCATCCTGTATTTCACACCTCTATGCTTAAGAAGAACATCGGTGACTCCACCATTGTAGTTCCTTTAGAAAGCTCAGATATCCAGAACAGCCTCTCATATGAAGAGACTCCGATTGAGATTTTAGATTATCAGATCCGTAGCTTAAGGAAGAAAGAAGTTTGCTTACTCAAAGTTCTTTGGTGGAATTAGTCAGTTGTGGGCGCTACTTGGGAAGCAGAAGAAGATAAATCTAAGTACCTTCACCTCTTCTCCGCAAACTCATATTTAGCTAAAGGTAATACTATTCTTAATTTAGTTCTTTTCTAATCTCAGATTCAGCTATATAGCTATTTTCATGTGAACTCATTCAGTCCTTTAGTTAATTCAGTTGTGCATGATAACTTATAACCCTAGATTTCCCCAATATTCTCAACTTAACCAGACACATTCGAGGATGACTATTCCCAAGGGAGAGATATTGTAATACCCCAAACTTTTATAGCTTAAATTCATCCCAAAAATGTCAAGAATTAGATTCTAAAGTGAATTATAATTATTTCGTATGAAATTTTCCAGATTTAGACCTCCCATTGTGTGGAAAATTTAATAAGCTTTCCAACGATATATGATTTGCCCAAATTCAATAACTGTGTAAGAAGTTCTGTCTATATTAAGTTTCAGCTGCAAAACACCACCATTTTGGTCACTAACGCGTCGTGTAGAGGGTTTAAATAAAGATTGTCAATTTTCAGTGGCCTTCTGCGATATTGGAATGTTGCGGAGAGGGTCTATTTCCTATTAGTCAATTTCCAGAGGTCTGGTGCGATAACGACGCATCGCGCCATGTGCCAAATTGCATTCCAAAGGGGCACTGCGATGGTTCCACATCGTAGAGTCTGCCCAGTTTCTATTTGTCAATTTTCAATGAGCCATCGCAATAGTGGCGCATTGCGGTGGCCACCTAGTTCGAAAAAATGAGCATTTTTTAGGCCATTTAATTATTAAAAAGGGGTACTTTGGTCATTCTCCCATCCCCTTATCCATCTTAAACAGCGAATTAAACACCTTCAAAGCACTTTTGATCCACTTTTCATCAAATCTCTCTCAAGTAAAACCCCTAGTTCATCAAATTTTCTCCCCAAGGAATCCAAATTCCTCTATTTATTTCTTCAAAGACATTCAAGATTGAGGATTCCCAACAAAAGGGCTCTAAGAATTTATCATCAAAGCATCAATAGGAATCCAAGATTCAAGCTTTTCATCAAAGATCACCAATTAAGGTATGTGGGGTTATGAACAAGGATACTCCTTTCATCCTTGTACCCAAAACTCATTTTAATCACGAATTTACCAAATTTTATATGAGTTTCCATGAAATTGAAGTTAGGATTTATACCCATTAATGTTGTTTACAAGCTTATGAGATTTCCAATAATTTAGAAGTTGAATTACATGATTATGCTCATATTTTCATGCATATTGCTGAAATTTCCAGATTTTAAGTTGAATTATGAATTTTTAAATTTCCAAGCATGAATATTATGATGTTTTAACATGATATTGAAGCATGGATTATTTTTCCAAGATTGATTTTATGATTCTAAGAAAGATGATGTTTTAAGCATCTTATGAGCAGATTATTTATAGTTTTTCAGTAAAGCTTTGATCTTTCGATCACTAGTTTAGCTTTGGAATCTAATTTACAAATTATTACAATTTACAAAACTTAGATTAGCTTTATTTACAGATTTGCTCATATAAATGCATAATTGGTTTTCCATATGAACCCTTACGCTAGTTTTAAAAAATGGATTTCCAATGGTTTGAGAAAATAGATTGAAGAGGGAGTAGTATTTAGCATCGAGTGGAAAGTATGGGATTAGCGTGCCCTAGCTTCTACAGAACTACATAGCCAACGTAGGTACAGATTATCAGATTTTCCCATTTCTCTATGGATGATAGTTTTAGCTTGCGATCGATCACCTCGATTAGGTTATACTCCCTGGCAAGAGTATGACACCTCTCCTGATACAAGCCTAAAGAGCACAAAAGAGTACACGGCATTATCAAAGGTTCAAGCTTTAGAATTGACAAGTGATTGAAGGCCTTTTGGAGCATTTTTTGAAGCCTTATTCAAGAGAAGCTAGGGAAAGAACGTTTAAACTCAATAGGTGCCTCAAGTGAAGGATATAGATGATATTTTACATATTAAAGTCACACTCAATAGGTGCCCCAATTCCCTTATTCATTAAGGGTACTTTTGACATTTACTATGTAATAGTATAAATAGACAAATTAGCTTCTCTTTTCATTAGACTTTGATGAATTGAAAAAGATTATTACTCTTAGTGTAGTTTCCTTCCTTAGTGTAGGGATTGGAAAAGCCATCTTAGTGTAGGTCTTGGAAAAGACATCAAAACTTGAGAGATTAATACATTTTATGGATTTCACTTGTGTTGATCAATTGTCAAGAAAGGTATGATTGAGGAGTGTGAATTCCTTTGGTCCACCTAAGAGTGAGGTTTGAACTACCATTGATGATGTGTGTTTGAAGTTTTTATATACTTTCTTGCGCTAATCATTGGTGATATCTTCTCATTACCTATCTTTACTTTTATGCATCTCTTCTTCATCTCTTTTCTCATTTTGTTGTTTTCTTTGCCTTGTGGTTGCTAATTTTTGTGTCTTGAGTCCTTAATTCTATGTATTATTTTTAGATCTTGTATCATTTGGTATCAGAGCCTTGTTTAAGGTTGTTCCTACATCCCTAAATCTTGGTTTTAGTGTCTTTATCAAGAAAATCCCTACAAAAAGAGTCAAAATCCAAAGAAAAAACACAAAAAAGGAGATAGATCTTGTATCATTTGGTATCAAAACCATGTATTAGAGTTGTTTCCACAACTCTAAGTCTTGGATCTAAGAAAATCTCCACAAAAAAAGAGTCTAGAGTCAAGAAAAAAAATCGGTGTTTCACATTTTTGTACTTGGACAACATTTTAAATTTTAGATTTACATGTTTTTGTGTTGTTTTGTTTGATAGATTCTTGTTCCCTAGTACCTAGGGAGTCTATATCTAAGTTTTGACCAAGATCCAGTTGTGTTTGTGCATTCCACCATTGTTGAAAATGTGATTGAAGCTTTTTGTGGGTTTATTTCTTGTGGCTTGTGGTATTTGTGACATTTTGTGGCTGTTTTGTTGATATTTAAGCTTGTCTTGGCAAAGGGAACCTAGATCCAAAAGAAAAAATGAATTTAGGGTTCATTTGCCTTGTGGTCAAACTTTGGTCAACTCTTGAATATTCATGTTGTTCTTCTTCATCTTCATAGATTGTTGAAGAAGAATATTCAAGGAGGTTGTTTGATCCAAAAGAGGGAAGAAAGAAAGTGAAAAAATTGTTAGTTTAAAAGAATATTCAAAGAATATTCCATTCTTCCAAAAGGAGGGGACAAGGGGACAACAAAGTATACTTGCAGGTATAAGGGGAGACCAATTCTTTTCCATTTCAATTGAAGGCTTGAAAGAGCTCTAAATTGCATACTTACACCCTCAAAACCGAAATCCTTCTTCTCCATAAGTGTTGTTTGGCTGAGACAAGAATTTGGGAATTGAAAATTTTGAAAGTCACGTCCAACCACAAGCTACCATGTCATCACTTTGGTGACCAACCAAATTGAGTTTAAATTTATATTTCCTAGTTTCTAATTATTGTTTCTAGTTTCAATTTTGTTGGTTCTATCCCTAACTAGTAAGATAGTAAGTACCTACTAGTTTGGTAATTAGATTAGTGTTCGTTCGTTTCGTGTCTTCAATTTTTGTGTGCTTTTCTCATTTTTGAATTCGTAGTAGTTTTTTGGTTCAAGTCCATACATCATTTTTATTCGAGTCTTATCAAACAAAAATTGATTCTGGACCAAAGCTTATTCACCACTCAAGTAACTTGCCAAGTATTGCCAATTATTCAACACTTATGAAGCCAAGTGTGAGGTGAGGTTGAGTGAGAGTGTGGTGAGGCTTTTGAACTAACTTATTTGCTCATTGTATTGGTTATGTTGCTTGCTGTTTTTTTATTGTTCTTTTAGGTACATTTACCATGGAATCTGAAGGTACTACTTCCCCAATCTTTGGGATATGATTCTATTGGAGCCTTGATCACCAATGTAATCCAATGCCTCCTCCCCAAGATCCACTAAGCCGAAATCACCCTATACAACTAAGAGAAGAGATGGTGATAGAATCCAAGGGTGATGAGGTCAATTTTCAAGATGGAGAGAAGCTTGATATTGAGATACAAGAAGAGTGTGAAGAAAAAAAAAAGGGGAAAGGAAACCGTGAGTAGTGAAGTAGAAAAGGGAACAAAATGCTTGATTGTGGATCTTGTCCACAAAGAACCCTTGTTACTTCCTAACCCAAAATCTAGCATTTTTTCTAGTATTTTCTCTTCTCATGTGAAGGTTCAAGACCCTAGAAGCCCTGGGGAGAAGCCCAAGGAAGTTCCCTTAAAGCCCTTGGCCGAAAGTCCTAATTTTGGGATAAGTGTTGAAGAGGTGAGTCCAAAGGGAAACCTTGACATATTCCCTTGTAATTTGGAGCATGAATTCTAACATTATGCAAAACCAAGTGAATAACACACTTCCCGTGATCTACAAGGTAAAAAAGCTATCTTTTATACCCCAAGAAACTTGAATTGTTATGATGTGGCTAGTAGTGACCAAAGTGGTGTAGTTTTGGATTTTCTTAGTGAAGAAGTGTATGAATCTTCATTTTGTGATACTCTTGATGTTTTTAGGTTTCATAAAGACCAAACTCTTATAGTGAGTACGCAAGCACTAGTTGATCCTTTAGATGACAAAATTAATTCTTTTCGTAAGAATGATTTGCGTCCACCTAGTGCTAGCACTTATAACTTGAATAAGGTTCAATTACCAAGTAACAAGAGTATTCACACACTAGTTGACCCTTGTAAAAACCAATGTGAGTCTACGTTGGTATGTGAGTTTCCAATAACTAGTGAGGGTATGCAAAATTATCAATCTGGTGGAGTTGACCTTGATTTGATAGAATGTTTAGGAGACCTAAATTGTGAATGTACTTGTGCAAATGGTTTTGATTGTGATTCCTTTTCTTCCCATTATGGTTTGAATATGTGTGTGGGCTACTCTCTTGAAAGAGAAGGTGGTTTCATAATTGAGGACCCTATGGCAAATGTGTCATTGCCTCTTTAGGGTATTGCTTATACATGTGCATCCTTGTTTGACACAATTGTGCTTAAGTTACTTGAATCTCAACTTGTGGATGCCAAGTTATGTTTTATTTGAAAGGAAGGAGCCGTGTGAGTTAAATGACTTGATTTCAACCTTATGTGCTAAACCTATTGAATCAACTGGAATTCTCATAGATGATAGCAACTTGGATGATTCCTTTAAACTTGATGCCTTCCTATACTACCTCTTTACTTATGATGATTATCATGCAAATCTTAGATTTGTTTTATGTAGGGGTAGGACATTTTTTTGTCGGTCCACTTGTAGTTACAATGCTATATGGATTTTATGGACCTTTGTAGTTGCCTTACCTTTTGATGTTTTCCTTAGCCGTGTCCTTTGTGATGTTTGTGGTAGGATTTTTATGATCATAATGAAGGATTTTTTGTTGTATTTCAAATGTGTACCTCCTTGAAGTGTTTCTTTGAACTTGTATGTTGAAAACCATGACATTAACCTTGTTCATAGTGACCTTGTGTATGGCATATCTGTGTGTAATGTCTTCAATGATTGTGAGTTGGATCCCCAAGTAAAAGGGATGATTAGTCTCAGCTTATGCCCTTGGTTACTTCGACCTTTTGATCTCGATGCATTCTTGAAGTATGGGAGGGATAGCCTTAGATTATGCCCATCTATTTTTTATATTGATCCTATTCACTTTCCTTGTGCTATTTATGTTAAGTCTTTCATGTCACAAACAAAGGACCCATGGATGTATGTCAAGTGTGAACAACCATGGATTGATGATATGAGTGTGGTACTAATACTAACCCTCCTACCAAGAGGATTGTGTGCTTGTTTGGCTCTTTTTTTGGTTTAGCAGGATCTGAATTTGAGGACAAATTCCTTTCAAGATGGAGAGGATGATACAATCCTAAAGAGCACAAAAGAGTACACGGCATTATCAAAGGTTCAAGCTTCGGAATTGACAAATGATTGAAGGCCTTTTGGAGCATTTTTGAAGCCTTGTTCAAGAGAAGCCAGGAGGAGAAACCTTAAACTCAAGAGGTTCCTCAAGTGAAGGGTATAAATGACATTTTATACATTAAAGTCACACTCAAGAGGCACCCCAATTCCCTTATTCATTAAGGGTATTTTTGATATTTACTATGTAATAGTATAAATAGACAAATTAGCTTCTCTTTTCATTAGACTTTGATGAATTGAAAAGATTATTACTCTTAGTGTAGTTTATTTCCTTAGTGTAGGGCTTGGAAAAGCCATCTTAGTATAGTCTTGGAAAATACATCCAAAATTGAGAGATTAATACATTTTGTGGATTTCACTTGTGTTGATCAATTGGCAAGAAAGGTGTGATTGAGGAGTGTGAATTCCTTTGGTCCACCTAAGAGTGAGGTTTGAACTACCATTGATGAGGTGTGTTTGAAGTTTTGATATACTTTTTTGTGCTAATCATTGGTGATAGTAAGGGTATCATTACCTATCTTTACTTTTATGCATCTCTTCTTCATCCCGTTTCTTATTGTGTTATTTTCTTTATCTTATGGTTGCTAATTTTTGTGTCTTGAGTCCTTAATTTCGTGTATTAGGTTTATATCTTGTATAATCTCCCAACGTGATGTTTCTTTCTTAGGAGGTTAAGATGTTGGACTCCATGTAGCTCACATGGTTTATGTCTGTTAAGAGAACCTTTCAAACAGTAAAGATTTTAAGAGTAAGTTTTCATATTTCAGTTAGCCTATATGATTTGAGAATAAGAATAGAATACAGATTTTAGAAATAAGTGTCATGATTCACAAGAATTGTATTGCATGCTTTACTATTCATGATTTATGATCTTCAGGTTTTAGATTTACTCAAGCCTATGTGAGTCATTTATATTTAGCATGCATGATTTTATAAAATGTGATGACATTGTTTACTTATTGAATTTACCCCCGTATACTCAATACATCCTCAAAGTAATGATCCACATATACGTCTATGTGCTACATTATCTCATAATGTAGGTTCAGGTGCTCAGGCGCAGCAGCATGAGTGATTTTCAAGCATCTCATCTGTATCTCTGTAGTTAGTGAGTCCTCATAGTTCAGGGACTTAGCTATTTATGTTTTAAATTTATTAATAGATGTTTCTGTATTCATTTCAGACAGTTTGAATTAGTTGGGGCCTGTCCTTGTGACTCTCTAGATTTAGTCAGTAGGGGTTTGTTGGACTACTAGATTCAGTTTTAGATTTCTGTTACAGTATTTAGATTTTCAGTAATTTCTTTATCAAACTTTTGAGATTAGTATAATTTATATATACCCAGATAATTCAAACATTTTCTGCATTTATTATGATTTTTCATTCATTCCTTCCCGAATTTGAGATTCAAATTTATAAAAGGCAGCCAGGGTTAGCTCAGAACTACTTGTAGTTTGGAGCATCGTGTGGCATCCCGGGAATCAGATTTCGAGGTGTTACAGACACATACTCTCTCTTTTTCACTATGATGTCTCATATCATAGGTTCAGATACTCAGGGTCCTGATCATACTTAGAATCTCAGGATATCAGCGGTAGATTCAGTAATGAGTCCTTATCTATCGAGGGCATTATTTTATTTCAGCATTTCAGCAGATTAAGTATGTTTAGTAGTCGGGGTTAGTTGGGGACTTTTCCTGTCAACACCACATTCAGACAGTTAGAGGCTTTTGGACTAGATTACTTCAGACGGATGTTCAATATTTTCAGTATTATTATTAGTATTCAGTATTTGTTTTCCATTTATGAACCTTGTGTCATTTTCAATCTAATTTCTGCATATATATTTCAGTATTATTATTCATGCTCATAGAAGGTACCAGTCATGGGTTAGCTTGTAGTCCTTCGAGATCGTAAGCACCACGTGAAACCAAGAGTGAAGTCTCGGGGCATTACATCTCATCCTAAAAAAATTTCTCACATCATGCATGAATCGCTTTCTTTGTGGAATGCCAACTCTTCTGGAACATTATCACTTGCCAAAAATTTGGTAAAATCATCATATCAGGAGATTAAGTCTTGAGATACTGCTAATACCTCTCATCTAGAATAGTATCATCTATGTCAATCTCATCCCCTAACTTATACATTACCTCATCCTCAAGGCGAGACAAGTGATCACCAACTTGGTTCTCAGTGCCCTTTCGATCTTTCACCTCAAAGTCAAATTCTTACAACAAGAGGAACTAGCATATTAACCTTGGTTTAGCATCATTCATAGATATTAGATACCTCAAATCTACATGATCTATGTAAACTATGACTTTTTTCCCTATAAAATAGGACCAAAACTTCTCAAAGGAAAAAACCACAACAAACAACTCTTGCTCAATCACTGCATAGTTTTTCTATGAAGGGTTTAATGCCTTGCTGGAATAATAGATCAAGTGAAGGATTTTATTACTTCTTTAGGCTAAGACAATACCCAAGGCCACTCCATTAGCATCACACATAACTTCAAAGGTAAAAGAACAATCAGGGAATACAATAATAAAAGCCGACATCAACCGCTCCTTAAGGCACTGAAAATCCTTAAGACATGCATCATCAAATACAAATTTCACCTCCTTCTATAAAAACTTGCATATAGTATTAGCAACTTTAGAGATGTCTTTGATGATCCACCTATAAAAGCTAACATAACCCAAAAAACTTTTGATACCTTTTACTGAAACTGGTCGAGATAATTTTTTAATCACCTCAATCTTCTTTTTATCCACCTCAATACCACGTTTTAACATGTTGTGAATAAGGAGAATACCTTCTTTCACCATAAAATGACACTTCTCCCAATTCAGCACCAGATTACACTCCTTATATCTTTGGAATGCACTGACTAAATGTGCCAAGCAATCAGCAAAGAGTCCCTAACTACCAAAAATTCATCCATGAATACATTTATAGTGTCTTCTACCATGTCAGAAAATATAGACATCATACATCTCTTAAAAGGTGGTGGGAACATTGTACAATCTAAATGTAATCCTCTTGAACACAAAATTCCCATAAGGGCAAATAAAAGTAGTATTTTCTTGGTCCTCGGGAGTAATCAAAATCTGATGTATCTTGAGTACTCCTTAAGAAAACAATATCTACCCCTGCTTTTTAGTCGATCAAACATATAATCCATGAAAGGAATAGGGAAATGGTCCTTTTGAGTCCAAGTATTCAACTTCCTGTAATCTATGCATACTCTTCTTCTAGTAACTAGGCTCATGGGCACCAATTCGGATACAAGCATGACCACGAGGATGGATATATTCAAGTGTGTCAAGAGTCCACACAAAGAATTATATTTTTGAAGTGTGAAAGGAGGAACTAAACACACTAAATTAGTCCCTAACTTACACTTGAAGGGAACCCTTTCTATAAGGAGCTTTTGGTTATTTTATCTCTTATTTGTAATATACTATAAATAGAACAATGTAGGGCTTAGTTCATTAGTTATTGATGATATTTTGTAAGCCTTGTAAGACTAGAAACAAGCTCTCTCTCTAGTGTGAGAACAGTGACCACCCAAAACTAGGGTAACGAAGTGTGGATTCACTTATGTTGCGTTCTTGGCTTAGAAATATAGGTTATTGGGGAGATTGATGCCCCTATTGTGTCCATGTAAGAGTGTTGGTGTTAGTATTATATGTTTTAGGGATTCTAGGACTTGATACATCCTTTAGTTCCTACTTATTGTAATATTGTATGTCACACTACCTATCCCTTTACTTTTTTGTGTTCTTGTTGTGTTGTTGAATCCAGATCTTATATTCCTTATGTTCATCTTGTTCATCATGTTATTATTGTTTTGTTGGCTATTTTAGTGTCATTTACACCTTGTTTCCTTGTTATTATGAAAGCATTTCTCGGTTTGGGCCTTGTACTTAGCTTAGCCTTGTGTAGTGGACTATTTTGGCGTGTTTTTGGTGCATTCCAAGTTTGGTTTGTATCATTTCGTATCAGAGCATGGCTTGATTTTGGGACAAAGGTAAATGGTAAACTTGTAACATAGAGACTGAGAAAGGTTCTATTAGGATTTTGGGACTAACTCCAAATTTGATGGCTATATAAGGAGTTACAAAGGGCAAAGAAGCTCTGATACGGGAATGATAATGGAAACAGGAAATCAGTACAAAAATAGTCCACAAAATGGAAGAAATCCATGAACCCTTTTGGAGACAAGTCTCGGCTTCCCAAGAACACTATAACAAAAGGATAACAAGGTATTTATTACACCAAATAAGCACACAACAAACCATAGTAACAACATAAGATGATGAACAAGAAGACACAAGATTAGGATTTAACAATAACAACAAGAACACAAGATTACTACACAAACACTAAACAAGATTACAAGAAGCTAAAAGGATAAATATCTAGACAAATTGAAGGTATAATCTTACAAACCCAAAAGCCTATTCCACTCTTGGACCTCTATCATCACACACAACAAATACCTAACTCTTACGTTGGTACAAGAGTGACCTTGATCTCTCAAGCATCCAACATTTCCAAGCTTGAGTTAAACACGAGTGAATCCACACTCAATGTTGATTTCCCTAGTTACAAGTTTCGGCCATAGGGCCCTTTCTCACAAGAGAGAGAGTTTCAAGTGCTACAACTTCAATATTCAACAAAAACTAAGACTAAATATCCTAAGAGGTTCTATATATAGTGTATTACAAAATAGAATACCAAAATGACCACAATACCCCTCAAGGGTGAGGTTCCCATAAAGTGTAACTTAGGGGATGTTTTTGGTGCATTTAGGCCCTCTTTTATACTTCACTTATGCATTTCCTTGGACAGATTTAATACGCACTCATTCTCGTCCATCCTAGTGTTCGTACTCATATCATCCTCCCCTTCTTGAAAAGGATTCAACCTCAAATTCATACCTTGCAAATCAAGAGAAGACAAATAAGTACACATCCTCAGAAATGAGGGGTTAGGGTTAGCAAAAATAGCACATCGACATGCCATGCTGAGGTGGCAAAAATTTAAAGTATAGCCACGAGTCCTTTGTTTTAATCATAAAAAAATATTAGTACAATTGATACAAAGGAAGTGGCTCAGACAAGCATCAATACAAAAGGAAAATAGGCCGAGAGTCATCCTTTCTCACCCTAAGATGGTATCGGGATCAAATAAAAAATTTAGCCAAGGGCCTAAGATAAGGCTAACCCTTCCTTCCCCTAGAATGTCACTCCCACATTTATGCACAAAAACATTTTCATAAACATGATCTCTATGAACAAAAATAATTGCAATGCTTTTACCACACAAAATGTTCAAAGGGCCATGTGCATTATCAAGATCAATTCTATAGATAGCATCACTAACTTGAAAATTTTTAACCACTCTATATACATTCTCAAGTAGTGAACTACATTTAAGAGTAAATTGATCATCATGCACACCAAGATTACTACCAAGAGTACTCATTTCTAAGACTACACAGTCCTTGCCTATAAGAGTACTCTCATCTTCCAAGAAGAGATTTCCATCTTTAGAAGGAATGTTGTCACACCATAGTGGGTTAGTATATCGTCTATAGCCTTCAAGGAAATATATACCATTATTTTCACCACTAGGTTCATTAGGAGTGTTTATATCATCTTCAAACAACACAATAAACCTAAAGAGAGCATGATCTATCTTACGGGCAGATTTGGAACTAGCAAGTGCTTCGCTCTCTATAAGTTTACTATCAAGTACCAAATATGTTTAAATCTCCTCTTTACCTTGGTGTGGGTTGGGGTAGCCCACCTCTTTCTTCGGAAAGCTCTGGGCACAAGGTGTTTGGACAAGGAAAGTTGGATTTTGTGGGATAATTTTAGGTAACAATTGGCATAGCCTTTTCACGTTCCATTTCATTTCTTAAATATCGTCATTAATAAGATCAAACATGGCGTGAAGATTAGTGGCAGCCATGGTACCTAAAGCAAAGGACAACAAAAAACAACAAAACAAACTTGTTAGTTAAAAATGCCTCACCATACTCTCACTCTCGATTTTACCTCACACTTAGTTTCACAAGTGTTAAAAGAAGGCTTGTACTTCATGAGTGATTGACGGTCGAGTCTACTCTTATACGGAATGGATTTTCATTTTAGTTGACTCAAAGAAAATCTATTTACAGACTTGAACCAATAAGATACAACGAATTCGCAAAAGGGAAAGGAACCCAACAAACGTTTAACACAAATGAACGAACACAAAAACTAACTAGCAATCTAGTAGATGAGTACTAGTTTGCCAATTAGTATTGGAACAAAAAAAATTGAAACAAAGAAAAAACAATTGGAAACTATGAAATCTGAAATTTGAGCCAAAATTTGATGCGTGAACAGTAACTTGATGTGGCAGCCACATATTGGTTGCGGTCTTTCTAATGAATTGTTATTCTCAAATGTTTATGTCTTGGTCAAAAATTTACTTTGAATTGGTGGAATTTTTTTTAGGAGGGAAAAATAAGTCTTGGAGCCTTTTTCAATTTTCAATTTTCAAGACTTTGACTTTACTTGTACTTCTCCTTAAAACATGGGTCCTTGAATCATAGAAAGTTGTTGGAAAGTGGTTGAGATGTGATTGACTAGTTGATGAGTGATGGTAAGTCTTTCAAGACTAACAAAGTTTCATCTTTTTCCCTTCACCTTTATAGATCTAAGGTTCACTTTATTTTAACAAGCTATGAAGGTTATGAAGAACTTCATGAACAAAATCAACAATCACCAAGAACAACCAACAACAATCTCCAAGAATACCAATAATTTCACACGGCCAACTTCCAATTTTCACAATACAATATCTTCAACACTTGGCCAAGACAACTATAACTTCAACAAAATGGTTCTTAGGCCACCAATGAACAAAAATATCACGTGGCCAAGCTTATAACAACAACAAGATGAAGGCCACAAGTGAAAAATAGTCCACCATAACAACGTTCAACAACAAATCGGCCAAGTCCAAGTTCACGACTACAACTTCAACAAATACAAGTTAAAACTTAGATTTATACTCAAAGTGTTAGTGGAGAACAAAACTAACACTACAAACACTCAAGACAAATAAAAATCTTGGCCAAGACACAACAAGAACACAATTTTTGGCCAAAATACAAAATGGATAGATTGTTCTTTTTCTGGAATTTTCAAATTTCAATTTTTTTTTCAAGTGAGTTAGCCCAAGATTTGATCTTGTAAGAACAAGATCAAGCCATTATCTGATACCAAATGATACGATAATGACAACAGAAATACAAAATTAGTCCAAAAATAGACCACAAAATGGAAGAAATTCATGAACTCTTTTGAAGACAAGTCTTGACTTCCCAAGAACACCATAACAAGAGAATAACAAGTTATTTATTACACGAAATCAGCGCACAACAAATTAGATTAACAACATAATATGATGAACAAAAAGACACAAGATTCAGATTTAACAATAACAACAAGAACACAAGATTACAAAACAAATACTAAACAAGATTACAAGAAGGTAAAAGGATAAATAGCTAGACAAATTAAAGGTGTAATCTTAAAAACCCAAAAGCCTATTCCACTCTTGGACCTCTAACATCACACACAATAAATACTTAACTCTTACGTTGGCACAAGAGTGACCTCGATCTCTCAAGCATCTAATGTTTCCAAGCTTGAGTCAAACATAAGTGAATCCACACTTAATGTTGATTTCCCTAGTTACAATTTCTTCCATGGGGGCCTTTCTCACAAGAGAGAGAGTTTCAAGAGTTACAACTTCAATATTCAACAAAAACTAAGGCTAAAAACCCTAAAAGGTTCTATATATAGTGTATTACAAAATAGAATACAAAATAATCACAATACCCCTCAAGGGTGAGGTGCCCATCAAGGGTAACGTAGGGGCTGTTTTTAGTGCATTTAGGCCCTCTTTTACACTTCACTTGTGCACTTCCTTGGACAGATTCAATACACACTCGTTCTCATCCATCCTCGTGGTCATACTCGTATTAATCTCCTGGATCTAGCAAAGCATAAATAGGTAAATGGTAAACTTCTAATGTACCAGTGACTATATCAGGAGAACTTTCCTAATCCTGTCAAGATTGGAGTGTATAAAGCCTGTTTGGGCATTGCCCACTAAGGCCACTGAAAGTGGCACCCTGCTGAGATGGGTGATCAAACTGAACTGGGGGATGATTATGCTGACTATGTGAATCCACCTAAGGAGATTCTTTAATTCTATGACCTAGTTTGCTACACCCGAAACACACATTGCTGCCAGCCCTGCAGACACCCTAATTGTTTTTGCCACATTTCTAACAAAGAGGATTTGTTCGAGTACTGCTAACACTACCCTGAGATTTAGAGCCTGGAGCCCTATCCTTATTACTATTTCTAAATTTAGGAATCGGAGCACTGGCTGAGGAAGAAGCTGGTACTGAAGACTTTGGGTGGAACTTAGGACAATTACCTCATTCTGACTTAGGCTGAGTAAAGTTGAAGCTACATGTTCTAGCCATTTTTCTTTCCCTCTTTTCCTCCTTAGTCTTCTGCTCCTAAATCTATTGAGTATGGACAATCAACCTATCCAAATCCATGTTCTTATTTAGCATTTCAGTCCTACACTCTTTGACCACACTATCAGACACACCAGATATGAACTTGATCATCTTAGACCTACTATCAGCTACCACATGAGGAGCATACTAGGACAATTGAGTAAACTTGAGGGAATACTCTTTCACACTCATGTTGCCCTACTTACGATTAATGAACTCTAACACCTTAGCTTTTCTCAACTCAAATGGGAAAACCTATTTACTAAAGTAATAAAATAAATAATGCCCTCGATGGATGAGGACTCACTACTGAATCTGCTGCTGATATCCTGAGCTGTTAAGTACGGTTAAGACCATGAGTGTCCAAACCTATGATATGAAACATCATAGTATGAAAGAGAGAGAGAGAGTGTCAGTACATGGAATATACTGGTATACTAAGTGAGGTAAGGCTGATATACATGGGTTTATATGCATGAGATGATAACTGACTAAATAAACATCATGAAGTAACTGGATGAGAGTATATGTAAAAAAATAACTATTGAACATACTGAACATGTTTTACTGCGCATATAGATATACATTGTGTATTAGAGATTATACTAAAACTGAGTGCTAAATTTTGATGGCTGAGTAACTGATAACTGATAGCCATGGTTCTGTAGAACTATCTAAGTTCTTTACTGAATACTGAGACTAAAATTGTAACTACTGGAGTGTTCATCTAACTGACATACCCCGATATAAACTGAGTTGGGGTCCAATTCACAATTAATTATTGGAAGGCATCATGACTACAATAATCAATTCATAATTCAAGGATATAGACATGGGAATTACATCAATCAACATACATGATATCTTATATTCATGAAACTTATAATTAAATTTTGAATTGAAACTCAAACAACAACACAAAAATGAATACAACTCAATTTGCACATGTAAATCATGAATCTGAAAACTTATAATATTAAAAGGGGTTCTTGAACTCCAAGGGTGGAAGGAAACCCAAGGATGAATACCTAATATACCTTGATTATTGATTTCATGAAAATTTTTGGGGATTTCTTAAAACTTGGACTTGAACTTGATGAACTGGAGTTTATTTCTTGAGAGAATTTTGAGAAAAATGGATGTATTTTGCCCTTTTGGGAGTTTAATTTTGTGTTTTGGCTGAATTAGGTGACGGGAAAGGACCTAATACCTTTGGAAACTCGAAAGTTAATGAGAAAAACTAGATTAGTGATATGATAGATGATGCACCGCATTAATAGGGTCAATGCAATAACTGACGCATTACGTTGATGGGTGCGATGCATCAAGATCGCATTGGCTTTCTATTTTGGTCATCTAAACACAACTCTAATAATGTGTGAAAATTCTAAAACTCACCCAATATAACCCATTGACATCCCTGATCATGAAAAAATTTAAAAATCAACAATCTAAGGCCAGAAATATCATAAATAATACCATTGAAATATCGAGGCCAAAAATGAGACTAATTGTTAACAATTGGCTGAAATTTTCTAAGTCTGGGACCTCTTTTGGCATGCTATATAGAACTGAAATGACTAGGACTTTATGGGGTCTTACATGAGCCCTATCTCTGTCAGATTTATATAGATGCTGTAATTTGAAGATGTATTCCTGAGGTGGAGATGGTAAGCATCTTGGAAGCTTGTCATTCAACGCCAGTTAGGATCATCATGGTGGAACCCAAAAATCCCACAAAATTCTGCAATATGTGTATTATTGGCCAACTATTTTAAAGGATGCTCATGACTATGCCCAATATTATGACCAGTGTCAGCGTCAAGGCAATATTTCATAGAGACATGAATACTCTGTTACACCTATTATGAAGTTGAAGTTGTTTGATAAATGGAGAATTGACATCATGGACCTATTTGTGAGCTCCTACGGGATAAAGTACATTCTAGTGGCAGTCGACTATTTTTTAAAGTGGTGGAGTTAGTTGCACTTCCTAATAATAAGGGTTAAAGTGTCACTGTGTTTTTGAAAAAAAACATATTTTCTCGATGTGGCACTCCAAGTTCCATTTTCATATATGGGGGGTCTCACTTCTGTAATCTCCTTTTTAAGGCCATGCTAAAAAAATATGGTGTAAAATATAAGTTGCCAACACCTTCACATCCTCTGATGAGTGGACAGGTTGAGGTCTCTAATAGAGAAATCAAGCCCATATTGGCTAAAATTGTGAATGCCAATAGGACTGACTGGTCAAGGAAGTTGTATGATACATTGTGGCCTACCAAACAACTTTTAAGATCCTCATAGATGCCTCCCCATATTATCTTGTGTACAGTAAGGCATGCCACTTTCTGGTTGAACTTGAGCACAAGGCACTATAGGTATTGAAAAAGCTTAATTTGAAGTGGCATGATGCATAAACATTGAGGTTGAGCAACATGATTGAGTTGGATGAATTTTGGCACCATGCTTATGAGAGTTCTGCTCTATATAACTAAAGGATGAATATGTATCATGACAATAAAATTGAGAAAAAAGTGTTTAAGCCTGGCGAATTAGTGTTGTTGTATAATTCAAGACTTTGTTTGTTTCTTGGAAAGTTGAAGTCTAGGTGGTATGGACTATTCACCATTGTTTAGGTATTTCTATATGGTGATATTGAGCTAGAAAGTCATGGTGAATCTCTATTCAAGGTGAATGGACAGTAGGTGAAGCACTATATGGGAAACCCTGATAAGCTGAAAGTATGCGTTGATATGGACCTTGGTGAAGTCTGAGTAACCAAGGCAACAGCATCGTGCTGCGACATTAAATTAGGTGTAGCATGGAAGGCAACCCATAGTTTAGTTGGTGTAAGTATCCATCTTAATCACATTGTACTACAATGTTAAATCAAATATAGCGTAGGAAGCAACCCATGTTTTGTACTTTTTACATTATAGGGTAACTTGGGTGTTCAATGTGCAGTGTTTGTGATTGCAGAAAAATACTAGAAAATTATTTGGTGCTAGGTCCCTAAGAGGGACCTACGAGTCATAGGGTCATCCTATGACTCGTCACTAGAGTCAAAATAAGTAGGAGCCCAGACCACCCCTAGGTAAGTGTTCTTTGGAGTCATGATGACTCTCAGAATGAGTCGTTGTTAGAGATAATGACTCGTCACCTTGAGTTATCATAACTGGAGAACCTAGGTAAGGTTCCAGTCACAATGGAGGGAATTTATGACTCATTGCCTGTGGCTACGAGTCAATGCCTTGACTCATGGTTGGGCTCAATATTATGGGCCCAATGGGTTGACCTAATTTGAATTGTGTGAATTAGATTAGAAATTAAGACCCATAATTGATTTTTCTTTCATTTTAGATGTACGAGACTCCTTCTATTCCCAAAACCATTAAACTACTTCTAAAATACACTCATAACTCATCCCCAATTATCAAAATCAAAGTGCAAATCTCCCAAATTATGTCTCTCAAGAGCTAGGGTGACACTTAATAATTTTCAAGGGATCCAATCTAGTTAATCAAGTAAGTTTATACTTTAATGTCTATCTCTTAAGTTAATGCTTAATATTGTTGAAATCACTTAGATTCCTTAGTCATATTTGTGTTCATTAAAGTGAAAATCCACTTGTTCTTGAAAAACATAATGATTATGAATAAAAATATAAGTAAATGAAAATTGAACAAAAAAATCATTTATGGGGATGACCTAGGAGAGAGTTGTACATGTAAAAATTATGGGAAAGTCTGAGTACCCATTGGGCTTGTGAAAATCGAAACTCAACCATGTAAGCACCCATGTAACAGAGGCTACAAGGCTCATAATGACTCGTAGGGTCACCTAACAAGTCGTTACATGACTCATAGCCACTGGGAACATAGGTGTGTAAAGAAGCGTTTGGATTTTTGTCACATAACAACTCACGCCACAAGTTATGGTCTAACCATACAACTTATAGCGTGGACTCATTATGATTGAGCAAGTAAATTCACCAAATCAAAGTTATTGGTTAGACTACGAGCATTGATAGCAAGTCATTGTCTGACCCAATAACTCATTAGAAGGACCTGTATCCTGACCAGTAAATGATTTCACATACCTCTTTCACCCTACGATTTCAGTACAACTCGTGGACTCCAGCAATGAGTCATACCCTAACTCGTGGGGTGCCCAGCAATTGATGCATACTTATTATTTTCTTTTTTTCTACCCACCCCCCACTCATCATCTCAAGAATGAAGCCACGAATGATGAGCCAAGTAGCTCAATAGAAAAATATCTATATAAGGGAATGGTGAAACCAAAGAAGAGCCTACCTTAGGGCTCTAAATTTGCTCCACTGGAGAATTCACTTCCATTTACTAGGCCAAGAATGAAGAATCCTAGCCAATTACCACCACACTCATAATCCTTGTCTGAAAAGGACAGCGAGTTAGAGTCTGGCCTCGAGTATGGGGATGAGAAAGTTGATACTAAAGATAATGGGTCTTATTAGGATCCCATCTAGGTGGCAGGTATGGTTAGTTGTATACCATACCTATTAGGCCTGAGGTTGAGTCTTCAGATATTATTGTTAAGGTATGATTTTAGTGTGCCATCATCTAGCTTTTGATTTACTTGATTTTGGATCTACTTATTCTTATATGTTTGCCTATCACAATTAGAGTCATCTTAAGATTCTTTATCTGTGTCATTATGGGTATCTAATCCCATGGGTGATTCTTTAGTAGTGGATCGGGTTTATAGATCATGTGTTATGACTGTTTGAGAGTTTGATACTTATACTAATCTTATTGTGTTAGATATGTGAATTCTGATATAATTTTGGGCATGGGTTGGCTATCCCTCTACCATACGATCTACGATTGATTTACCAAGATTGTTGCCTTAGCCATACCTGAAATACCCCTGGTTGTGTGGTAGGGGTCTATTAGTTGTGATCCAATGGGGATTATTTCTTATATTTAGTCTAGGAGACTTATTTCAAGGAGTTGTGAGTCCTATCTCAATTATATTTGTGATTTACAGTGAAAAGTCCGTTACTTGACTTGGTCCCTATAGTTCATAAGTTTTCTGATGTTTTTCCTATTATCTACCTGGTCTTTCTCCTGAGCGTGATATTGAGTTTATTATTGATCTTAAGTTGAACACCCAATAATTTTTTATGTTACCTTACTAAATGGATCCTACCGAGCTTAAAGAGCTAAATTCTTAGCTTCAGGTTTTATAGTTAAGGATTTCATTAGACGAAATATGTCGCCTTAGTGTGTTTCTATCTTATTCGTGAAGAAGAAGGATGGTTCCTTGTGTATATACGTGTATCAACTACAAGCAACTCAATAAGGTGACAGTGAAGAATTGGTATCCTATGCTTCGTATCAATAATTTATTTGACCATCTTTAAGGAGAAGCAGTGTCCTTTAAGATTACCTTGAGGTCTGATTACTATTAGTTGAGGATTTAGCTGAGGACATCCCAAAGATATCCTTTAGGACTCGTTATGAACATTATGAGCTTTTGGTGATGTCTTTTGGGTTGAGCAATGCCGCAATAACATTTATGGTTTTGATGAACCATGTGGTTCATCCTTATTTGGATTCATTTATGATAGTGTTCATCGATGATATTCTGGTGTATTCGAGGAGTAAACAGGAGTATATGCTATAAATGAGAATTGTACTCCAGACTTTGAGATATCATATATTTTTTTCTAAATTCTTTAAGTGTGATTTCTGGCTTGAGACGATGACATTCTTAGGACATATGGTGTCTAAGGATGGGATTATGGTAAACCCGACAAAGATTGAAGAAGATCATAATTGGTATAGCCCTACATCTATGTCTTAGGTTCGTAGCTTCATAGAGTTGGCCGGTTATAATAGATGGTTCATTGAGGGTTTTGATACTATTGCAGTGCTGATGAGCATATTGATCCAAAAAGAGGTTTCTTTTCAGTGGTCTAAGAAGTGTGAGTTGATCTTTTGAAAGTTCAAGGGATTTCTCACTTTAGCTTCTATATTGGATTTTCTTACTTAGAGTAAGGAAGTCATTGCATATTGTGATGCTTCTGGTTTGGTTTGGGTTATGTTTTGATACAGCGGGGTCAAGTTATTTCTTATATATCGAGGTAGCAAAAGGGACATGAGCGCAACTACCCCACTCATGATTTAGATTTTGCTGCGGTAGTTTTTGTACTTAATATTTGGAAGGATTATCTTTATGCTGTGCATTGTGAAATCTACATGAATCATCATAGTCATCAGTATCTAATGATCTAGAGAGAGCTTAATTCTAAGCAGTGGAGATGGATAGATTTTCTTAAGGATTAAGACACGTCCATTTTGTATCATCTGGGCAAGGAAACATAGTCGTGGATGCCTTGAGCCAAAAGGCAACAAGTATGGGTAGTTCAGCTTCTATCTCAATTTCATAAAAGGCCATTAGCTTAGGATGCCTAGTCGTTAGCCAACTTCATGGTGCGACTTAATATTTCTAATCCTAAGAGGATTCTTGCTAGGGTTAAGGCAAGGTCTACCTTACTTAAGCATAGTCAGAGTCCTCAGTTTGAATTGTAAATCCAAAAGGGATACCATAGATTCTGAGGATATTCTGATATTTGATGGTCGTATTTGTGTTTTGAGGGTTGGAGACATGATTCAACTGATTTTACGTGAGGCCCACAGCTCCAGATATTCTATTCACCCAAGTTAAACTAAGATGTAGAGATTTGAGGTAGCATTATGGGTGGAGTGGTATGAACAGAGATATCAAACTTTGTAGCTCTACCTATGTTGTTAGTAAGTGAAGGTCGATCATTAGACACCCGATGTCTTAATTTAGAGGTTGCCCAACCTCGAGTGGAAATAAGAGTGGATTACCATGGACCTTTTTAGTGATTTGCCTTATTTTTCCCATAGTTCTGATGGTATTTGGGTTATTGTAAATTGATTCACCAAGTCGCCATATTTTATTCCTATTCAAATGTCTTTTAGTGTCGAGAGGTTAGCGCGTATCTATGTTTGTGAGATAGTTCATTTGAATGGAGTGCCTATATCTATCATTTCAGACTAGGGTTTGGTGTTCACCACTATCTTTTTTAGAGCTTTTTAGAAAGATTTAGGTACGTAAGTGGATCTTACCATAGCCTTCCACCCTCAGACCGACAGACAGTTAGAGTAGACTATTCAAGTTCTGAAGAATATGCCTAAGCCTATGTTATAGATTTTAGAGGTTAGTGGGACCAATACTTATTATTAGAAGAGTTCATATATAATAATAGCTACCATTCGAGTATTGAGATGACACTCTTTGAGGCTTTGTATGGTAGGCAATGCCATTTTTTGATTAAATAGTTCAAGCTCTGAAATTAGACCCCGTGGTACTGACTTGCTTCAGGAATCATTGGATAAAGTTAGCATGATTCAGTATAGGTTGAGGATAGCTCAGAGTAGGCAGAAGGCTTGTTCAGATCATAGACTTCGTACCTTGAGATTTGGAGTTGGTGATTGGGTATTCCTTTGAGTATCTCCTATAAAGGGTATGATTAGATTCGGGAGGAAGGTCAAGCTCAGTCCTAGGTATATTGGACCCTTTGAGATATTTGCAGATATACTTTGTTGTTGTTCATCTAGTTTTCAATGTTTCCATGTTGTGGCGACATTCCAGATACATCTAATATGCACAGTTCAATTGGATGAGAGAGTGACGTTCATGGAGAAATTGGTGTTTTTATTAGCCAAGGATGTTAAGTGGTTGAGTCGTTAAGGTTCAGTGGAGACACTGCCCAATGGAGGAGGTTATTAGGAGATCAAGAACGAGATGCAAGCCCAATATCCTCAACTGTTTGAGGCCTAAGGTTTAGCTTAACCCTTTATTTTCGCGTATGAAAGTTCTTTTTATAGTGGATATTATAATGTTTAGAGTTTTCCTATAGCAGCACCAAGTCATTTATGACTTGCTAGAGCTGACAATTCAGTTAGTGGATAGTTCATTTGGTTTCTAAAGCCAATTCCCTATTTTGAAGCCTTCGCTAGTAAGAATTGGCTATAGGGCAAAAACATTAGCTTAAAAACCTCCTATGTCATTCTGATAGTTCCAGTAACTTTGAAACATTAATTTTAGGCTAGGTGGACCTTTAGTTTGAGTCCTAAGGCTTTTGGAATCATTTTGGGCCATTGGCGAAGAAGTAATACATATTTTTAATCGAAATGACCTCTAATGAAAATTTCGATTGTGCCATTGAGTCCAGAATGTCAAATTTCATAGGGTATTATAGTTTGTTGTTTTAACGGTATCCCAAACGAATTAAGATGGGTTAGTTAAAACTTGAAAATTTTCTAAATCTTCATCCAATGCACTCAGCTAGTGCATCTGCTAAAGCGGCCCTTTGGACGCTTTAGCGACCAGCTGGGCACTTTAGCGGCTCAGCATGCACATGTGAGCTGCTTTAGCAACAAGCTAACCACTAAAGCATAAGATGGTTTAGTGTCAACTTGTCTGCTTTAGCAGCATGCCTAGTATTAGCAGGTATGCTTTAGCGGCACTTGGGCGTTTTAGCGTTGACCGCTAAAGCAACCTAGTGCCCTCTTTAATGGCACTTGAGAAGCCATTCAATGCCCCATTTGTCCAATTTATATCCCATTTTGAAATAAGTTCAAGAGTGAAAACCCCAAGAATTTGTAGAAATTTGGGAAAAATAGTAATAGGTGATTTTAGGGTGTACATGAACTTGAATTACTTGTTTCTTATCCGAATTCTTGGTAAGTTTTTATTAATTCCATGGTTAATTCCTTAATTATTTCTCGAAACCATAGAATATTGGTGGGTTGATTCAGTACTATATGATCTTGAAAATTACCTATTCTTGAGGGTAAAGATTCTTTGAGCATAGAGGGACGCTTTGATGGTTTCAAAAGTGTGATTCTGCAAGCGGGCCTCACATGGAATTTTTAAATAATTTTGTACCCAAAGTGTAAAAATATAATATGGGTATTGTTGATATCATATTGACAAGTAGACTATCATTTTTATATCATGCATCATGCAGAAGATTCTCAAAGGGGAAATTCATTGACTTAACGAATTTCATCAGATTTTCTTCAGCGTCCAGGTAGGCTAGGTTTACCTTTCTCATGGACTGGACTAACTTGTAGTATATTTATGAGAATATGATATTTATGGATTATTAATTAGATATTGGAGGTACAATTAGTATTATTTGAAATAATAACCTATTAAGGAACCGCAAATTAGACGAATTGACTTAGTTACTTATGCTTTAGGTAGAATTACTATATTAGAACTAAAAGTGGCTTATTTAATATCTAGTATAGGAATTAGATACCTTAGCCCAGTTATAATTTTCCTTAGAATGAATTTCGAAGATTAGACGTGGGCCCTTTTGAACCACTTTAGGTCAAGACTACATTAGCTCCTTATAGACTTATTAGGCATGTTATGCCTTTTAAATGCATATTTTAGAGTTTGATAATGCTAGATACATAATTCTTATGATATATTGGTACTTGTGAGTTGATTCTAGTTCCGGTTTAAATCCGATAATTTATGATCTATGAGTTTTGATTAAAGTCCAACAGTTGATTACATGAGTTTCGATTCACGTCCATCATTGAGAGGTTATTTATGGAATTTATGGTATGGAAGGATTCATGGTTATGGATTCTAGATGTGGTTATCTAATATATTTTTGGTTGGTTCATCTCTTGAGTTTCACCCTGCGAGCTTATGGGAGCTCGCGTTGGGTTATTTACTTTTCCTCACTTACTAGCTTATGGGGCCTAATTTTGTAGTTAGTTATGCCTTATTTTATGCATTATGATTTAGGATTATTTAGTTACTTACAATATTTGTAGCATCATTCCATGGTTGTTGGTTTACTTGACTTAGCTTATTTATCTTGCATCATTATTATTCTTATATTATAATTTAGCTCAGTCGGCAGATGATGCCTGCTGAGTACCCTGACTTTTGTACTCATACTACACTTTAGTTCCTTTTGGGGGAAGATTCTAGTACTAGTTGTCATTGTTGACATTATTCACGCTGTAATCATGCCAACTAGAGTTTGGAGACAGGGTGAACTCTCGGAGTCGGATTTGACCTCTTCTTTATCTTGTACTTTTTCTTAATCTTTCATTATTTGAGACTGATGTATATTTGAATATTACTATACTCATATTTCTTTTGTTAATAGATCTTGCACCAAGACTACTCGGTCGGCTGATGTTATTTCTATCTTATCTATATTTCAGAATATTACTATTACTTGAATTATTGTTATAAGACTTTACTTGCAACTATTTGGCTTTTATGCCATGTTCCACCAAATTACCCATTATTTATAGCTCCAAGCTATGGTTTGACTTACCTACTGATGAAATAAAATAGGTGTCATCATGACTCATAAATCCAGTATGACAATTAATTAATGTGTTTACCTTGATGTTGTTCATTCTTTCATGATTAAAAATGGTGTTGTACCAAAAAATTAGGTTAGACTTATTAAATGCCTAAGAGTGGTAGATTCCAAAAAAATTATGGTGGTAATTAGAGGGATGGAAATTGGTAAAGTATTAAGGTTAGGGTGTTAGAAGAGCTCAGGTTTAGCCGGGTTAGTAACCCTAGGACTGTGTCTATAGGTAGGAGCCCCTAATCAGGCGGGTATGGGTCTCTTATTTCTTACTGCGCTTATTTATCTTATTTCATATTGCTCTCAGTTCTATTTTATTGTGTCCTATTCCTTTTTAGGTTATTCCGTCCCTCATGCTTCATATTTCATTACGCTCTTGTCTACTATCTTCTATCTTGAGTTGGGGGTCTATCGGAAACAACCTCTCTACTTTTTTGGAGGTAGAGGTATGGACTGCTTACATTCTACCCTCCCTAGATCCCACTTTGTGGGAATATACTAGGTTTGTTATTTTTGTATTAAGATTAGGGTGAATGGTTGGTGTGGATTATAGCACAATTCATGTGTAAATCGTAGGTGATGGCAGTGTTTTAAAAGGTAGTTTGAGGTGAGGCATAACAAAAAAATAGACTAAGACAGTTATGGAGGCAAAAGTATCAAAAGTCGAATGCCCTAAAAATTAAGGTATTTGCCTAGATGTTCACCTAAACATGAGGCACAAATTAGGTGTATTCCCAAAAAACTTTACAAAGTAAAATGGTTTTTCCTCTAAATCTCTAATTTAAATTTAACACTAAGATATATGATTGATAAATACTTAAATACTTAAATCAAACATATAAAAAACTTAGTCACACTTTCAAACATATTTTTCGATGGGTGTCAATGGTGCCACTACTCAAGATGGTATTGGGTACACACTTTCTTCTTCCTAGTTCTTTTCTCTTTTTTTTTTTAATTTTTTGCAAGTCATACAGTGACTAATTTTCAAGTTATTACTTTTTTGCTTTTTTTTAAAGTATAATATATAATATATGGGGCATTAATATACTGATCGAGTAATGGGATAGTGGGGGTAGATTAATTATGTACTGTTTTTATACAAACTTGTGTTTTTGAGGATGTCTAATAGGTTATTATATGAAAAGATGACTTTATATATTAGTTGTATAATGTGTCTTTGGTTATTTTCTTGCTGAAATAATTTTAGATACATCTTCCACTTTTTTTATTATTATTTTGCTGTGATTTTACTTTTTGGGTGATTTGTCTCTTTTATAAAATATTCACTTCTAATAATATTAATTTATAAAATATTAAAAATTAAAGAATCCATGGGGCTTACGCCTCCATACTAGGTAAAACATAGCGCCGTATGCCTCCACCTTTTAAAACATTACTTGATGGAATGATGTTTAAAAGAAGTAAACACGTGATTGATACCCTGATTGTTAATTATTGTACTGAGTTGTTATGAAATCTTGTTGGTTGTACTAGTGTAGTTGTTAAATACTCGTTATTCTTCTGATTATGGTGATATCTTGATTATTTGTGGATTTATCGGTATTTGAACATCTTCACGGGCTTATCTATTTACATAGTTGGATGTATCAATATTTGAACATTTTCACGGAATTAATTAGTATAAGATTGATAAACACTTGATGTTTGAAATTTAGTACATGGGAAACCATAAGGCCATTATCATGTATGTACAAGGTACATGTGAGTGTGATAGTTCCTTTAAGAGTGATACAATTCGACCCATAAAGACTCAAATCTAGGATGCGGAAAGTAAAGATAAAGGATAGATAGAGCATAGATAGAGGATAGATAAGTAGCTAGACACAAAGAAAATAATAGAATCGAGAACTAAAAAACATATCAAGCTCCAAAACCCTCGATTCAATGATCCACAAGCACATAACTCCTACGGTGACCGCAAAGGGGATTAGATCTACCTTATAACCATCATTTCTAAGAAAGATTCAATAAATGCTTTTCCAAGCACTCAAACACTCCCATGGAGTCTCAAGCATATATCATGTAAAAATATCATCAAGAAGCTAAGTAAGAAAGAACCCTAAGCTATCCGTTTATATTCCTAAACTAATTATTACATTAAGGACCTTAAATGGCCCATGACCCATTAAAAGAGAGGCCCCTTGGTATGTAACAGCTTGAGGTGGCGGTTGTGATGACTAACCGTTACCTCCTAGACAGACCGTCACCCAAGCCATCAGTATTGAGTCAGTGACTGCTTAGGGGAGATGGATGAAGCGACTGATACAAGCACAAGGAGCACTAAGAGCACAAGGTATTATCTAAGGGTCAAGGCTTCGAAATTAGCAAGCAATTGAACACTTTTTGGAGTATTTTGAAGCCTTGTTCAAGAGAATAAAGGAAGAGGACTTATACACTCCATTGGTGCCTAAGTTAAGGTCATTGAAGACATTTTTCACTCTAAAGCTACACTCAAGCAGCTCCTCTTTTGGGAGTTTCATTAAGGGCAATTAAGTCTTTTATTATGTAATAGTATAAATAGACACCTTAGCTCTTATTTTCCTTAGTTTTGAGATAATGAATTGAGTGACTTTTAGATTGTAATCTTAGTAGTAGATTGTATTCTTCCTCTTCTCCTTAAGATAGGAAAAACCCGAAATTAGGGTTAGCACAATTGATGGATTTCACTTGTGTTGACAAATTGGCAAGAAAGGTTGGTGCTTGGGGAAGGTGACTTCCTTTGAGTCTACCTAAGAATGAGGTGTAATCAACGTTGTTAATTTGTGTTTAAGTGTTTGATATACACTTTAGTGCTTCTCATTAGTGTTGGTAAATGTCTCATTATCTATCCTTTTTCCTTTGAATCTTCTATTCGTGTTCTTCTACTTCATCTCTCTTTCTCTAGTTACTGATTTTTTGTTTCTTTAGTGTTCATTTTTGGTTTTTAACCTTGATTCCCTTATAATTTGGTATCAAAGACTTGGTTAGGGTTGTTCCAACATTCCTAAATCTTGGTTTTAGTGTTCTTATTTAGGAAAGATCAACAAAAAAGAGTCAAAAATCCAAAAAATACAGAAAAAAAAGTGGTATTGTGTGTTTGTTGTAGATCCGAAATTTCCAAGTTAGATCTATAAGTTTTTATTGTGTTTTGAAGGTTTCTAGTGCTAGATCCTTTCTCTCTAGCACATAAGGAGTCTAGATCTAAGTTTGGAGCAAGGTTTGGTTGAATTTGAGCTAGATCTACCATTGTTGTACCTTATTTAAAGCTTTTTTTAGGTGGATCTCGTGGTGAACATATTTTTTGTGACTTGTTATGTCTGGTTTGTGGATATTTGAGCTTACCTTCACCCAAGGAACCTAGATCTAAAAGAAAAATTGAAGTTAGGGTTCATTTGCCTTGTGGTCAAACTTTGGTCAACTCTTTAATATTCATATTGTTCTTCACCATCTTCATGTCTTGTTGAAGAAGGATATTCAAAAAGAGTGTTAGATCCACAAAAATAAAGAGGGAGAGTGAAAAGGTTATTTTTCTAGAAGCATATTTCAAGAATATTCAAGTCTTCCAAAAAGAAGAGGGGACAAGGGGACAACAAAGTACAATTGAAAGTACAAGTGGGGGGACCATTGAATTCAAATCCATTTGAACTTGAGAAGAAGGCTCCAACCTACCATTTTTTTCCCAAATTTCGTCCAAAACACTCTCCTAAGTGGATCTTTGGCTGAAACTCAAAATTGGAACATGAAAAAAATTTTGCAAATCAACAACCAACCACATTGTGCCACGTCATCACTAGTTGATCAACCTAATTAAGCTCTAAACTAGATTTCCTAGTTTCTCCTTTTTTTATTCTAGTTTCTTATGTGTTAAACTCTATCACTAATTATCAAACTAGTAACTACCTACTAGGTTGAAAATTAGTCTTGGGTCCATTTGTTTCGTGTCTTCGATTTTTTGGGTGCTTTTCTCATTTTAAAGTCGTAGTATTTTGTTGGTTCAAGTTTGTGCATCACTTTATTTGAGTCATTTCAAACAACGATCGATTCTGTACCAAAGTTTCTCACTACTCAAATAACTTGCCAAGTATTGCCAATTATCCAACACTTGTGAAGCCAAGTGTGAGGTGAGGTTGAGTGAGAGTGAGGTGAGGCCTTCTTGAACTAACTTGTTTGTTCATTTTGTAGGTTTTCTCTTTGCTGCTTTTTCTTCTTATTAGGTACTTTTGACTATGGAATCTGATGGTTCTTCATCCCAACCTTTGGGAAATGATGTTATTGGAGCCTTGATGGCTCGGTTTGAGGCCTTTGCCCAAAAAATGGAGGATAATCATGATGCTATGAAGGGTGATATGGATACTATGAGGGGTGACATGATTAAAATAAAAGCAGCGATTGATAGACTATGTCCACAAAAACCTCTACAAGTTCAAATCCCTCAAAACCAAAGATTCTACACTTCTCCAAATACAAAGCCACCGACCTAAATCCATCCTCAACCAAACCTGATACCTCCTCTCCAAATTACACTAAACTGTGACCCCTCCATCCAAGTAGAAGACGAGGGAAAGTTAAAGCCCAAGGAAATTGAGGCTAAGCCTCAATATGGAGAGAAAATAAATGGTGAGGTACAAGGAGGATGTGAAGAAATGAGGGGAAAGGAAAGGGAAACCGAGGGTAGTGACATTGGAATGGAAAAAGTACACTTGATTGTAAATCTTTCCCACATAGGACCCTTGTTATCCACTAACCCGAATTCTAGAACTTTACCTAGAATTGATTATTCTTATGTGCAGGTAAAAAATGATATGATAACCAAGAAGGATCCAAAATAAGTTCCACATGAAGGCCTGAGAATTGAACTAGATACTCCCTTGATCGAGAGCTCCAAAAAAGTGGACTATCCAAGCCTTACCCGAGGTGACTTTACTACTCTCAATACTTCTTTGAACTCAAAATATTGTGTTTTAGTGTCTAGTGAAGTGGTTTTGGGTTTACAAATGCATACCTCCTTCTTTAGTAACTCTTTTGTTGTGAATAATGATCAACTTGCTCTTAAAACTAGTTTACTACTTGAATATGGGAATTGTGGGATTGAAAAACCTCAAGTTAGTTTTGATGTTTATAATGTTAATCTTGATAATTAATATGGTCCCTTTAAATTATTGTGTGGTGAGAACCTTGCTATTAATTGTGTTCTTGGTGATCATGTGTATGGAGAGATTGCGGATAATGAAATTATGTTGTTAAGGGAGGCCTACTAAGCTGTAGGTCCTTATCCTTGTGTGCTAGTCTTCCCTTGAGAACAAATGCTTTAGGTGAGTGTGATACCCTAGTAAGTTAATGAGTAGCTTCGGATTATTCCCTTGTCCACTTCACCCATTTGATCCCGATGTAGTAATCCACTTCACCCACTTCGGGTGGGGAAGGGATTGTTTTGGCTTGTGCTTATTTTCCCTTGATGTTTACCTTAGCCCTATCCTTTATGATGCATATACTAATTGTTTCATGGACAAAACAAAGGATTACTTGTTTTATTTCAAATATGTACCCCCTTGGCATGATAATCTAGTGCAAGGCCCTTACTTACTATTTCCCTTTGACCCCGAAATACTCTTGAGAGGTGAAAGTTATAGTTTTGGGTCATGCTTACTTATTTTTTATATTGATTCTATTCATCTCTTTGGTATCCTTTATTCTAATCTTTTTATTTCAAATATCTAGGATATGTGGGTGTATGTCAAGTGTGAGCAGCAATGGGTTGATGATATGAGTATGGTACTAATACTAACCCTTCTCCCAAGAGAATTGTGTGTTTGTTTTGCTCTCTCTTTGGTTTTGCAAGACCTGAATTTGAGGACAAATTCCTTCAAGATGGAGAGGATGATACAAGAACAAGGAGCACCAAGAGCACAAGGTATTATCTAAAGATCAAGGCTTTGGAATTAGCAAGCAATTGAACACTTTTTGGAGTATTTTGAAGCCTTGTTCAAGAGAAGAAAGGAGGAGGACTTATACACTCCATAGGCATCTCAAGTGAAGGGAATTGAAGACATTGTGCACTCTAAAGCTACCCGTATTCTTTGACGGGTTTTCTCATGACCTTCTCCTTTACTTTATTTTGTCTTTTGGCTTTCCAAACGCACTCCAAGCTCCAAGCAATTATCCATACTTGGGATTGTGGGTTTAAGAGCTCAAACAGGGTCCTCCAAGTGCATTCTCTTTGGTAGATCATGGCTCTGACCTCTTTTTGTTGGCCTCGAATGATGTGATCAAAAGCTTTGAGGCCGGTCAAGATAGTATCATCCTCCCCTTCTTGAAATGGATTTGACCTCAAATTCGTACCTTGCATAATCAAAGGAAGGACAAACGAACACAAATTCCTCATGTCATGAGAGTTAGGATTAGCATAAACAATCATTTCATCATGTCAAGGTTGCACATACTTAATATATAGCCAAGGATCCTTTGTGATAAACACTACAAACTTAGTAAAGAATGGATAAAGGAGTTGGCTATGGGAATCACCAAGAGGTAAGGAAACCACAAGGGTCCTAATGGCATTACTAAATCCTAAAGGTAAGGTTACCTTCACCTTATGAGCCATAAGACATAATTGTTTCATCACCTCTTTAAGATACCACATCAATGATGGGGCCTCAATTGGTACTAAAGTCCACAAGATGCATGTAGCAATGTTACTCAAACAAGTGGACCACCCAATAATTTGTCTACCTCCACATAAAATATACCCAAAACTACCATGGATGTCATCATAAGTAAAGAGGTAATATAGGAAGAAATCAAGTGCAAAGGAATCATCCAAGGTGCTATTATCTATAAGAATGTCATTTGGCGTAAAAGATATATCACATAAGGCACACAAGGATGGAATCAAGACACTTAAGCACATATGACTTTTTCCCTTCAAGTAAATCATCAAATTGTCATCCACAAGTTGGGATTCATGTAACTTATGAACAAGTTTTTCAAACGAAGATGCATATATATAAGCAATACCCAAAGGTGACAATGACACATTTGTCCTTAGGTTCTCAAGAATAATACCAACTTTGAGAAGGAGGTCATCATCTTTAAACATATTTTGAAGAAGGGTATCACACAAATAGAGTTTATCTAAAGTAGTTTCAAGAGAAGACTCTCTTCTTGACCTACAAGTGGTAAAACCTTGGTCAAAAGTGGAACACACAATAGTGAACTCTCTTGGGGCCTTTCATGGCTCCTCTTCTTTAAAATCCTTTCATCTTGGTTGGAGATTTTTCCTTACATAATGTTAGTTCCTCAAGTGGATTGTAAATCTCCAAGAAAGTCTTTCCATCATAGGGAAGAATACCAACATACTCTTCCAAACTTTTCTTGTCATGTAGGCCAAGCAACAAGATGGGTGTGCCAAAATCATCATATCTATAATTGGCACCGGAGTCAAACAGAAAAGTGGCCACAGACATGGGTCTAGACAACATTCTTTTTCCCCATAGGCTTTACCCAATCTAAAAACAAATACTCTCTACAATAGCATATACATCAGCAAAAGTAAATAGAGAGTAGATAAAGTTATCACTCAAGTTAACTTCAACTAAGGTGTCCTCATGTATTTACTCACTACTAGTTTCAAAATCATCACCATGAGTACTCTCAACAATAAGGTCACACAAAGTAGAAGAGGAAGAAATTTCCAAACAATGGACACTCTCTTTTCATGGAAGAACCCTCAAGTAGACACATACCACCACTAACATCAAAGGGATTATTACTTAAGTCTTCACAAGAAGCAAGCAATTCATCCTCATAGTCATCAAACAAGGGTGGATTGTCATACAAAGGACCACTTTTACAATTATTTTTCAAGGAACAATCACTTATTAGGTGTCTTAAGTATTCAAGAAAATCAAAGTTATCATCACCCAATTGATTATTCCTTTCCAAGACTTCACATTTCTCTACATTAAGAGTACTCTCATCTTTGAAGAAGAGATTCCATATTTAGGAGGAATGTTACTACACCATAGTGGGTTGCCATATAGTCTATAACCTTCAATATCATTCTCACCACTAGGTTCACTAGGAGTGAGCTCATCACCATCAAACAAGATATTGTCCTTAAAGACAAAAAGATCTATCCATAGAGAGGATATAGAACATTCAAATCCATTCTCTAAAAAACCATTATCAAGTATCAAAGATATTTCAAGCACATGATTCTCCCTATGAGCCAAGAAAGTATTAGGATCTTCACTAAAGGACATTCTCAAAGGGTCACTCCCATTTTATTGACCAACATTCTAAATTTCATCACTTACTTGAGGTTCTTTAATTACACTATACATATCCTTAAGTGGTGGACTAGTTTCTCACACAAGTTGATCAATGCAATTTTCACAAGATGATGTACTATCATTCAACCCAATGGATTCAATACTAGGTAGACACAAATTGATCTTACAAGAAGAGTAAATTTGGTCATCAATAAAATAAACTTGTGTATCCACACTCACAATATGTACATCATCATCAAGAGGCAAAAAATCAACAGACGTACATGTAGGTAAGCTACTCATACTCAATGAGCTACTAGCCACACAATCATCATTTTTATGCACAAAAGTATGAGAGTTAGCTATTTTACCTTGAGGTTCTTGAGAATTTTCTTCTTTACCTTGGTATGAAAGTCCTCCACAAGCCTTGGATCCATCTAAGAGTACCCTTGTCAAATCTTCAAAGTGAATCTTCTCTTTTAGTACTTGTTCTCCCCGCTTGCCATATCGGTACATACACAAATATCCTTACAAATAGAAGGAAAAACAATGTTAGCTTTAGTTGGTGGCAATCCCTTCACTTTACTCCTTACAATCTCTCATTTTTCCTATCTCAGATTGCCACCTTGTACTTCCTTACTCCTCTCAATCTTTTGTCTCTCAATTTCTTTTTGGCTTGGAGTAAGTGGTTATACCACTTTGAGATTTGGGAAGAATGGGCGGAAAGAGATGATTTCCCAGATAGTCCATTACAATCTTAGGCTAATTTTACACATTTGGAACTCTATGTGCAATTGGCACCTAATCATAAATAACCTTGTTCTAAGGGAAAGATTTCACACCTCACCTTCTCATAGTATCCAAATCAGGTAAAGGAAATCTTCACTCTCTCGGTAACCTTATACCCGTCCAAGGAGTATGGAACAAGTAGAGGTTCTCGATATATCCCTAAATAGTCAACCATGAGTGGAATGATGTATTTTCTACAACACCAATCATCTAGCACTAGGAGGCATCCCAGAACCCCACAAATGCTTACCTTTCTGGAGTGAACATTTCTTCTTAGATAAATATTGTAAAGCTTAGTATACCCTAATGGCACATGGGCACCCCTCATGAGTTCCTTCAAGGCACTCCATATTTGGTCAGACTTTCTTTTGATATACCATAAAATCAATGTCGAACCTCGAATATGTTTAGTGGTACACGTAGCTTTTTTGAATTTATTCATATCATAACCCATGAATATTCTTTCACACTTTCATTTCCAACCAAGATAATCTTCGGGACCCTAATACCTTATGTATATGGGTAGTATAAGAAGATCATGAATCCTGTTATACCCTTTATTTTGACCTTGGTTTTTGTTTCCATAAGCTTAGGTACTATAATAAGAAGAATAAGATGTAGAATCCTTAGAGTTTAGAGATACATACTCTTTTCTTTTCTTGGGACAACCTCCACTATAGCTAATATAACCATTCACTCCACTTCAACCTAGGAAGGAATATAAATCTTCATACTCCACATGTGTACTCTCACCATAACTCTTAGAAGGTGTATAAAAGAGAAGGTTATACTTTATATTTCCTCGATACTCAAAGTGGGAAGTGGAATACTCCTCACATGCCCTATCTTCATCATAAGAACCCTCACAAGTCTCTTCATCACCTCCACATTCACTATAAGCATTAGGGTCATCATTCATCTCACACTCTTCTTTGGAGTAGTAGCCCTTATTTTTATCCATCTCTTGATCATGGCTATATTCATAGCCTCCATAATCTCCCTCTCCTTCATATCCATAACTATCTTTACCACAATCATAGTTTCTTATGTCGTAGCTACAATTATCCGAGACTATCAAAATTATATTACCCTTATATCATCTTGTACCTACAAAATAAACAAAAAAGATTAGTAGTAAAGCACCTCACCAACACTCATATGAACTTACCTTTGTCATCCTCACAATTAGAGCGGCGAATGTTGAAAGTAGCTTATACTCTAATGAACAATAAGGTGTCAATCTCTTTTTACGGTCGGAGTGGATTCTTGTTTGATCGACTCAAAGAAAATAATATCTACTTACGAACTTGAAAAAAAAAGTTATGACGAATCAAAACAAAAAAATTACACAATAAGGGACGAAGAAAGAAAACAAACTCTAAAACTAACTCACAACTAAGAAGGATAATTACTAATTGTTAATTAGTGTTAGAATCAATAAAAGAAGACTAAGAATCAAAGAAAGAAACTAGGAAATCTAAGAATAAGCTTACAATTAAAGTTCAGAGTCATTGGTGAACTTCACTCAAGTGACGTCCTTAGTGACAGATGGTCAATGGTGACTGACCGTCACCTAGTCCATCGCTACTAACTAGTAGCTAGTAGATGGATGGTACTTTGTGACGAGAAAAGTGGCAGGTCGTCACCTTCTTGACAGATCATCAAGGTAACCATCAAGCTGATCTGGTAGCTTTTTGAACTCCCTCCAAGTGATGAAGGGTGCGACGGCTTGTCACTTAAGTGATTGTCCATCACCTTTGTCATCAGCCCAAGACAGTGTGCAATCCATACCTTCAATATGGTGAGACTAGGTATGAAGGGTCTTCAATGAATTTTCTCCTTCTTTGGATGATATTATGAGATTCTTAAGAGATAATTCAATACTGGAAAGATTCAACAATGGAACAAAACAACTCTTGAAAGACTTGAATCTTTTATAGTCCCCTCCTTTGTAGTCTTCTTTGTCACTTCCTTTAAAATATTCCATTTTGATGCTCTTTAAACCTTTCGTTCTTTGGAAGACTTAGAATATTCTTTGGAATAAACAAGGACAACACCTTTCTCTCACTTACCTTTTGGATCAAACACACACTTTTTGAATATTCTTCTTCAACAATACTTGAAGAACTTGAAGATCACCGAGAATATTCAAAAATGACCCTTATGCAAATGAACACTAAATTTAATTAAATTCAAACCCAAGCTCACTAAAACTCCCCAAAAACTACACCAACAATTTCAATCTCAAAATCCAACCAGCAACCCTCCACTTTTGAGAACCCACCTCAATTTTTCTTCAACCTAAGCTCCAATAATGGTGGATGTCACAAATCAACCCGGATTAAGCTCAAATCTTGGATTTGACTCAAGTAGTGCTAAGGAATAAAAATCTAGTATAAGAAACTCAAAAAGACACAAAAATCAAAACTCAAAATAAGGAATACACTAAAAACATTTTGGGACTATTTTTTTTCTCTTTTCTATTTTTTTGTGATTTTCAAGATAACAGACCTAAGATTGACTTTGTAGGAAAAAAATCAAGCTCGGATATGATACCAAATAATATGATCCAGCCTACGAGGACTCAAATCTAAGATGCAGAAGGTAAAGATAAAACATAGACAGAGGATAGATAGTAGCTAGACACAAAGAAAATAAGAGAATCAAGAATTAAAAAGCATATCAAGCTCCAAAACTCTCAATTCAATGATCCACAAGCACCTAACTCCTACAGAAATTGCAAAGGGGATTAGATCCGCCTTACAACTATCATTTTTAAGCGAGGTTTGACAAATTCTTTTCCAAGCACTCAAATACTCCCATGGAGTCCTATGAATATATCATGTAAAAATATCATCAAGAAGCTAAGTAAGAAAGAACCCTAATCTATCTATTTATAGTCCTAAACTAATTATTACATTAAGGCCCTTAAATGGCCCATGACCTATTAAAAGAGAGGCCCCTTCAGATGTTACTGCTTGAGGGTGATGGTTATGGTGACTGACCATCACCTCCTTGACGGACCGTCGCCCAGGCAGTCAGTCTTGAGTCAATGACTGCTTAGAGGTAATGAATGGAGTGATGGTTGTCACCCACTTGATTGGCCATCACCCAGGCTGTCAAATTAAGGTAGTAAAGTATTTATTCACTTACTTCTTTGGCGGTTCATTGGAAGGCTAGTTGGGCTCTTAACAAGTCTTATCATGACCTTTTCCTTTACTTTATTAGGTCTTTTGGCTTTCCAAAATTCACTGCAAGATCCAAGCAATTATACACACATGGGATTGTGGGTTTAGGAGCTCAAAGAGGGTCCTCCAAGTGCATTTTTGAGCTCTTTGGTGGATCATGGCTCGAACCTCTTTATGTTAGACTCGAATGATATGATCAAAAGGTTTGAGGATGGTTAGGATCGTATCATAGAGAACCCAAGATTATTTGTCTACTTTTTATATACATATATATTATGTATATTAGTTGCTTGAAATAATTGAGATATATGTGTTACTTGTTATATTGGTTTCTTGAGTGAACTAAAATTTATGTGTACTTGTTATATTATGTTCATTAAGTGAATTAGGTTTATGTGGTTATGTTTTAGAGGCAATTTCTTTATGTAAATTGATTTCATGATAATTGCCATTGAGTTTATTCTTATAGATGCTTGAATGGTCTAGGTTAAATTGTACGTTATGGTATAATTTTATGTTGTCTATTTAATTATGTAATTGTGACATGGTTAATTTGATTTTCAAAGTCGTGCATGTTAACATGAATTATTGTAGGTAGTTATGGTTTGACTTGACTTGTTATCCCTGGTGACTTATATCGATTGAATCCTTTAGTATTACTAGATAAGGTCAAGTGTTATAAACTTAAAGTAAGGCTACCTGATAGGTTTCCATGATTTTTAATTATGGTATATATAGGAATGATACCTAATAGATGTCCATGAATATTAATTATGGTATGTGTAGGAATGACATTTGGTCTTTTGGTTGTTGTAATTAAGACCAAAAACATAGAGTGTTACTGTCTTGCTATCGAATTCGCATAGCCTTAAATGAATTTAAGAACTATCTATTCTTGCTGAATAAACGAGTTGGTGGAAGAGGCCAAGTGTTATGAAATGGTCTTAACGATGAATTATTAAGGCTAAAGAACTTTGGGAGTCAAGTATCGTAGAACCCCCAGTGTTTATGTAAAGAAGTTTTACTCAATAACGTAGTTGATAGAAGGTAATTGGTGTTGAATTGTATTGACCCTTCAGGTCATTATCCATATTCTTGCTTTCTTTCTTTGATAGAGTTTCTCTATAGTCGTCCTAAGTCATTTATGACTTGAGGGGACCAATAGTTTGGTTACCTGACGGTTCGGTTGGGTTTTAAAATCCCTTTTCTCAATTTGAAGTCTTTTTTGGTCCTAATTGACCACTAAGAAAAACTTTAGTAAATAGCCTCGTATGCGAAATTCGACTTCACCAACGCATCTTGAACATCAAAAACTATAGGGTTTCATATCTTATTTGTTTGAAATGAACCCCAAATACGTCCCGAGGCCTTTGCTATCAAAACTTCAGCCATGCATAGCATGCACCTAGGTGTCACAACCGCAGCTAAGGAGATGTGACCACAAGATTGCGACTGCAGTGACATGGAGGTTGTAACTGCAGCTAAGGAGGTAGACTGCAAGATCGCAACCGCAGTGACACGGAGGCCGCAATTGCACCATCAGAGAGCTAGATGGTCTGTATTTAAGTTTTGTATTGCACGAATTTTGGCTATTTTGTGCATCCCTATTTACCTAGAACCCCTAATGAAGTGTGAAACCTAAGTATGTGTTGTGGGTTGAATTGAAGATTAAACAACTTGTGTTATTAATTCTTGTAAAAATCTAAGCTAAAAATTCCTCTAATTTGGTATTGATTTCATGGTTTCTTGACTCAAAAACCCTAAATCACAATGATTTAATTATATCCCTAAAATTAAGTGATTGACTCAAATTACTTGAGGGTTTTAACTCCCAAAAGATAGTTAGGTTATGGGCTGGTCTTGGAAACTTTTTTCTAAGGGTGAAACTCAATTAGGGTTTTAGTGTTCATTTGAAATCAATGGCACAATGGTGTTATAATGGGTATTTTCATTCTTGTTGTAATGCTTAAATTGTATTGTTGATATCATTGCTAATGGAAGAGAAAGCTTCTCAAAAAGGAAAGAAAAATCTTATTTGATCATAAGTTGCTTGGATTTAAGGTAGGTTAGGCTTACCCATAAACTAGATTGAGCTTGTTTGTAATGTAATTATTGATATCTTGCGAGATTGGATGGGGAATTTAGATGATAGTTGATTAAATGGTGAACTTGGTATTTATTGATTGCTTTAGACTATTAATTGTAAGGTATGATATTTGACCCTTAGTCTAGGACCTTGGTTAGCTTATTTGTGGTCTCATGACTAGTGTGAGAACACTCTAGTTGTTCTAAGTAGACATGAATGGTGTACTTATCTATCCTTAGAAGTGTATTGACCTAGGTAATTCCTAGATGGGAGATGACCTTGGGGTTTTGTTGACTTAGGAAGGATTTTTAAAGAGACTTCCCCTACGGACCTAAAAGGAATTAGTAAGCCCTTGTGGTGAGATATGAATGACTTAGCCTAATTTCGGGAAGAAGCTAGACTTGTGTTAGTAAAATTTTAGCTTTCTTGGAGATTTAGAAGTAGGACTTTACCCACCTTAAGTTTGAACTAAGTAAATGCTTAGTGACCTAGATATATGGTGATTGTCTAAACTATATATATATATAGGAATTGTGATGGTTGCACTCAATTATAATATTATTTTGTGATCATAACTTGAATACCCAAGTTAAGTGATTATTGTACATTTTTGGTAAATACTCATGCTCTTGTTGATGTTTATATTATGTATGAAGCTCATTAGTAAGGTAAAATGTCAAGCGTTATCCTACATCCCTACTTTCTTATATTGTGAACTTTTGTGTATGTTTATTGGTTTGGCTATACATGTGGATGTATGTTGTTGTATCCGAAGGAATATGTGATATTATGATGATGCCTGATTTGAGTCCAGAGGAAAATGTGGAATTATGATGATGCTCGATAAATATAAAAGAATATATTGATATTGTGATGATGCCTGGTAAATCCAGAGAAATATATGATATTATGATGATGCTCGATAAATCCGAAGGAATATGTTGATCTTGTGATGACACTTGGTGAATCCAGAAGAGGTATGAACATTATAATGCTGTGTGTGGCATATTTACTTATATACATTGATATTTGTAAGGTTAGGCCATATGGGGCCAACTGCCTATGTGCTGGAGATATGAGGTCTCTTGGTATATTATTGTTGCTATAAGAATAATCACGGAAATAGACTTATGTGGGTGTGTATTGATAGCGTCCAAGTGTATGTGCAAGAAAAGTGTAATTAAAGGCCCAAATACACACCAAAATAGCCCACTCCATACACTAGAGGGGCGGCCCATTCTTGAAGGGCCTTTTTGGCCATTTTAACTTCTATTTGTTTTGTAATATATAAGGAACATGTTAGGGTTTATTCAATTAGTTTTTGAATTATGAAAATGGTAGAACACACTTGAAACATTCAAGTTCTCTCTCTTGTGAGGCTTGGCCAAAACTAGGTTACAACATTAGGGTGGAATCTCTTTTGTTGTTTGTTTGCTTGGAACTTGGGGTGCTTGAAGGATTGAAGTCCATCTTGTTTCTCTTTGAAGAGTGTAGGTGTTCCTACTATCATTTTTAAGGGTCTTTGTATGTCATCTACACTTAGGTTCTTAGTCATTATAGTAGTTTATGTCTCACTGTCTATCCCTTTGTCATTATAATCTTGTAAGATTATATCTTGTTATTATGGAATCCGAATCTGGTTGTTCTTGTTGTCACCATGTTCATCTCGTTATTGTTGTGTTATTGGCTATTTTTGGGTGTCAAATACACCCTTGTCTCTTGTATTCTTGTTATACTAGTCGAATTCGAGTGAGGTCCTCTTTTGGTCCACGATTTTTGTGTGTTCTTCATCTTTATTATATCAATTGTTCATTTCTTGTTCCTAATCACTAAACGAGAGTTGTGACCCTTGTTGATGCTAAATTAGTAACTACAGGAAATCTTTGTCGAATATTAAGTTAAGACTTGGTGGTGTGAATAATCTTGCATAGAATCAAGGGCTAACCTAATATATATCCTTGACTTGAATAAGAGGTTGAATTATGAAATCTTGCCTAGTAAAGTGGCTCATGTGATAATTAGTTACTTCTAAAATATATGATTTTTATTTAGAGGTTAGAAACCTAGTAAACTAATTGGTGGACTTTACTTGATTAAAATATGGAAATTAGTCCTTAAGGTTTTGACATGCTTAGTGATAATGGACCTAGTATTGCATAATGGTTAGTTAAATTATCTCCTAATATGTGAGTTTGAGATGGCTTAGTATATAACCCATGTCACGAAGATGTTAGCTAAAGAATTGTCTTATGATAGATGAATAACCTATAATATAGGTGGCTTGTAGTTTTCCATAATTTGATGACTAGTAATATAAGGTTTGTAATCTATTGACTTTTGGAATATAAGGTTAAATAGTATGGACTTCGTGGTGTTATCAATGAATTATAGAATTAATGACTATATGTATATGCTATTACAATGTTGCTTTCTCTATGTTAAATTACGGTATGGGTATTTGGAAGTGGATTTTCATAATGAGCCATGGAGGGGTTGAGCTACCAGCAGTTTTGAACAATTGATGGAATAGTTGTGCTTTATTGTATTATTGGTTGTATTCTTTTGGTGTACTCTCCGGTGGAATAGGACGCCGTGATGAGTTCTTGTTTTATATTCTTCTGTGTACTCTCCGGTGGTATGGGACACCGTGATAAGTTCTTTGTAGTGCTCTTTTTTATGTATTTTCCAGCGGTATGGGACGTCGTGGTAAGTTCTTGTGCTTATTGTTCTAAAGATGGTTGATGATGAATATGGCAAGTAGATGCTTTGCTATTGTGTATATGGCTTTACACTTTCAAAGTAATATTCGATTGTTATAGTAATTATGAAGTATATTGAGATAGTATGTCATGTTATTGCTTTAGTAGTATAGATATTGTTACAGTGGTATCAAGCAGATTATTGTCTTACTTTATATTGTCTTTGCATTATATTTGAACTCAGTTGGCTGATGATGCCTATTGAGTACCCATGTTTTGGTGCTCATACTATTCTTGCAGACCTAAGTTTTAGTTGCCGCAGTTGAGCTAGTTCATGCGAGTTAACTATTCGGAGACAGGGTGAGCTCTTGGAGATTGAGTTGCCCTCTTTCCCCTCTATCCTTATTTGTTTTTCGCTTTTGAGATAAATGTATGAGATTTTTAAAGACATTTTAGATTTTGAGATTGTAAATTCCTCTTGTCTATTTTAGAAGCTCTTGTATTAATACTATCAGGTTATAGGATTTCTGTTTAAGTATCGATTGTCCTTAGTTGTGAATTATTGTTATTATATATTGTGTTCACATATAATGTCCATGTTGGATACTTTTACCAAGGTAATCCATTATAATAGCTTTGGGTTATGGTACTGGCTTACCTACCAGTGGGATGTGGTAGGTGCCATTATAACTCTAAATGGGGTCGTGACAAATTGGTATCAGAGCCTTGGTTTCACAAATATTATTGATACAAGAGCAAGTGTCTAATAGAGTCCTATAGATCAGAACCTTGACATTCATTTCCTATCTTTGCAAGGCTATGGGATATTCTTAAGAGTCCTTCACTTGTTTCATTCTTATCATATTAAGAGTCTGAGTTGGTTTGTAGGATATTTTGTTGACTCTACACTTTCGTAGATTCCTAGGACACGTGCTTCAGTGATACGCGAGGTGGGTCCTGAGACCCATACTCATGAGTTATCCTAACTTAGGGACTAGGGTATACCTCTCCCAGATCCTATTTCTGCACCTAAGCCAGAGACTCCACCACCTCAGCCAGTGATGGGACAGGGACCAGCCCAAGCTCTACTAGGATTTACTCCCTCTTCTTTGCTTAGAGATACTTTGGTTCAGTTGTTGAGTTTTGTTGATGGTTCATAGACTACTGGATCAAGATTCCAGCCTGCAGTTGCAGCTCCTGGAGTTGAGGTTTCTCCTATTCCGGTAGTTGTTCAGCCAGTTGGGACACAGCATGTTATGTCCGCTGAGGAGCAGAAGATGCTGGGTAGGTTCTTGAGGTTGGCTCCACCTAGATTTATTGGTGCTCCTGGAGAGTATGCATTTGAGTTATTGACTACTTATGAGGATAGGCTTCATGGATTAGGACTTGTGGAGACTCGTGGTATGGACTACACCATATTTCAGTTGGACTTGTCTGCTAGACACTAGTAGAAGGGTTTTATGAGTTCTAGACCAATTGGGTCTTCCCCTCTCTCTTAGGCTCAATTCTCTGAGATATTCTTGTAGAAGTTCATGTCTCATAACCTTAAAGATCATTTGAGGGGTCAGTTCTCTGGATTTGAGCAGGTTTCTATGACAGTCGCTGAGTATGAGGCTTATTTTTTGAGTTGGCTAGGCATACGACTGCTATCTTTGATACGGATTTTGAGAGGGTTAGCAACTTTGTGAAAGGATTAAGACTTCTTATTAGGATGGATACTCAGAGTTTGGTGGCTTCTAGTAGGACCTTTGCTGAGGTTATTGATCATGCTAGGGTAATGAAGGACATACAACATGAGGGCCTAGATAAGAGACCTAAGTATCACGGTAGATTTGGTGGGAGTCGCAGTAGTTCCCGGTTCATATATGGTATTTCTTTTGCTGGACATCCTCTGCGTCTATCTTTTCAGCCTCAGAGTCGACCAGTTCAAGTAGCCCTTCACACAGCTGATGGGGATTAGTTTATTTCTAGTGGTCACCTTAGTAAGGGTGATGATCAGTCTATGAGAGGTTTATCTATGGGCTGTGCTAGGAGTGGTAGTTATGTCGGATCAGCTGGTTATGTGAGTTTTGGTTCTTTTCATGAGTCGTGTTTTGCTTATGGACTTTCAGGTTATTTCTCTAGAAAGTGCCCTAGTAGTGTGATACAAGCATAAAGACCACAAAAGAGTACAAGGCATTATCAAAGGTTCAAGCTTCGAAATTGAAAGGTGATTAAAGGCCTTTTGGAGAATTTTGAAGCCTTGTTCAAGAGAAGAAAGGAGGAGGAGTTATACACTCCATAGGAGCCTCAAGTAAAGGGCATTGAAGACATTTTGTAATCTAAAGCTACACTCACGAGGTGCCTCTTTTGGGAGTTTCATTAAGGGTAATTAAGTCTTTTATTATGTAATAGTATAAATAGACAATTTTACTTATCTTTTCATTAGACTTTGATGAATTGAAAAGGAGTATTACTCTTAGTGTAGTCTTAGTGATAGATTGTAGTCTTCTCCTTCTCCTTAAGAGAGGAAAACCTAAATTTGAACCTTGAATGCAATTGAAATTGATTTTCACTTGTATTGGATTATTTGGCAAGAAAGGTGTGCTTGAGAAAGTGTGAGTCCTTTGGACCACCTAAAAGAGTGGTTTGAACTTCCATTTGTGAGGTGTGATTGGATATTTGATACATCTCCTTTTGTTATCATCTAGTGGAAGTAAGGGTCACTCTACTATCTTTACATTCATACAATTCTTCTCCTTCATCTTTTTTCTAAGTGTTGTTTTCTCTTTGTGTTCTTGCTGATTTTTAGCTTCTATTGTCAATTTCGTGTTTTAGCCTTCCTTTAGGCTATCATTTGGTATCAAAGCCTTGTTTAGGGTTGTTCCAACATCCCTAAATCTTTGTTTTAGTGTTCTTATTAAGAAAATCTCCATAAAAAGAGTCAAAAAAAATCCAAAAATACAAAAGAATTATGTGTTGTCTTGTGTTGTGTTGTAGATCCGAACCTAAAAACTTAGATCTACACGATTTTACTTTGTTTTTGAAGTTTCTTGTGTTATATTCTTGTTCTCTAAAATAGAGGGAGTCTAGATCTACACATAGAACAAGATTTGGTTGAGTTTGAGCTAAGAACCTCTATGAATATGGTGCTTTTTGAAGCTTTAAGCTAGATCCGAAATTGGGCTTGTGATTTGGATGATTTTGGTGGCTGATTTTTACATATTTGAGTTTACCTTGGCATAAGGAACCTAGATCTACAAAAAAATCCAGATTTGGAGTTCATTTGGTTAGGGGTCAAACTTTGTCAACTCTTAAATATTCATCTTGTTCTTCCATATTCATCAAGTCTTGGTAAGGAAGAATATTCAAAGAGTGTGTTTGATCTAAAAAAGGAGAAGAAAGAAAGTGAATTGGGTGTTTGTGAAAGAATATTCCTTGGCATATTCATTGTCATCCAAAAGAAAGAAGAGACAAAGGAAATAATCAAGTACAATTGAAAGTACAACGGCCGACCAATCCATTTTGAATTCACTTGAAGCTCCAGAAGGGCTCCAAACCTTCAATTTTTCCCTCCTAAATGAAAATTCATCTTCTCCAAGGGTGTTCTAGGCCGAGACTTGAAAATTTTGGGTGAAAATTTTTGAAAACTCAACGTCCAATAATTGAATGGCACATCATCACAGCTCAACGGCCAAATTAAGTTCTTTGTTAGATTTTTTTAGTTTCTAATTGTTGTTTATAGTTTCAATTTTGTTGGTTCTATCACTAATTAGCAAGCTAGTAACTACCTACTAGTTTGTTAATTAGATTAGAGTCCGGTTGTTTTGCGTCTTTAAATTTTTGTGTGCTTTTTTCATTTTCAAATTCGTAGTGGTTTGTTGGTTCAAGTCCGTACATTATTTTATTTGAGTCATATCAAACTAAAATTGATTCTGGACCAAAGCATATTCACCACTCATTCACTTGCCGAGTATTGCCAAGTTTTCAACACTTATAAAACCAAGTGTGAGGTAAGAAACAAGTGTGAGAGTGGTGAGCCTTTTTTGAACTAACTTGTTTGTTCTTTTTGTAGGTTTTTGCCTTTGCTGTTTCTTTTTGCTCTTTTTAGGTACTTTGACCATGGAACCCAAGGGTTCTTCATCCCAACCTTTGGGAAATGATATTATGGGGTCCTTGAAGGCTCACTTTGATGCCTTAAGCCGAGAGTTGAAAGGTGAAATGAATGCTATGAGGAGAGACATAAAAGGTGATATGGATGCTATGAGGGGTGAAATGGTATCCTTGACGGGTGGTGTGATTAGAATGAAAGCGAGGGTTGATAGATTATATCCACCAAAGCCTCCACAAAATTCAAACCACCAAGTCCCAAGTCCACTTTACCAAGGACACCACACTCCATAAAATCCCATACCACAAATCTAAATACATCACCAATGTAATCCAATGCCACCTCCCCAAGATCTACTAAACCGAAATCACCCCATACAACTAAGAGAAGATATGGTGATATAATTTAAGAGTGATAAGGTCGGTTTTCAAGATGGAGAGAAACTTAGTAGTTGGATACAAGAAGAATGTAAAGGAAAAAGGGCAAGGGAAAGAGAAACTGCGGGTAGTGAAGTAGGAAAGGGAAAGAAACATGTGCTTGTGGGTCTAGTCCATGAAGGACCCTCATTACTCACTAACCCAAATAATCTCATTTTACCTAGTATTTTATCTTCTTATGTGTAGGTTCAAGGCCCTAGAAGTCCCAAGGAGGATGCCAAGAATGTTCCGTCCAAACCCTTGGCCGAAAGTCCCCATTTTGGGACAAGTGATGAAGAAGTGAGTCCAAAGGAAAAACTTGACCTATTCCTTTGTAATGAGGATCATGAAGACTTCCCTAATTCTAAACAAGAGGGAAAACACACTTCCTATGATCCACAAGGTGACATATCTACACTCTACACTTCCTTGAACTTGAATTATTGTTATGTGGATAGTAGTGGCCAAATTGGTGTAGTTTTGAATTGGATTAGTGAAGAAGGGTATGAATTTCCCTTTTGTGATACTCTTGGTGTTGATAGGTTGCATAAGGACCAAACTCTTGTTGTGAGTACGCAAGCACTAGTTGATCCTTTAGATGACAAAATCAATTCTTTTCGTAAGAATAATTTTTGTCCATCTAGTGCTAGCATTTATAACTTGAATAAGGTTCCATTACCATGTGACAAGAGTATTCACACACTAGATGACCCTCTTGTAGATGATAGCACCTTGGGTGATGTCTTCACACTTGATTCTTTTCTATACTGCCTCTTTGCCTATGATAATAACCATGTTAATTTTGAATTGGTATTATGTAGAGGTAGTAAGTTTGGTATCTAGTTTCCTTTCTTGAATGATGATTATTATGAGTTTGGTAGCCTAATAAAAGGAGTGGGTCACCTCGAATTAACCCCTTGTCTACTACTTTCCTTTGACCCTGGGGTACTTGTGAGGTTTGGAATTGTAGTTTTGGTTCATGCTCATTATCTTCTAATGTTGATACTGTCCCCTTCTTTGTTATCCTCTATGCCAAGTCTTTTATGTCGAATACCATGGATGTGTAGGTGTATGTCATGTGTGAACAACCAAGGATTGATGATATGAGTGTGGTACTAATGGTAATTCATTATCAAGTGATCTCGGGTTTTATTGTTATAGATGTTTATGTCTCTCCCATTATTAGGTCTCTTGATGTGTATAATGAACCGTGTACTCCTAAGGATAGCTCACTACTTGATTATAAGGGTTGTGTGATTGAAAACTTTCAAGTTAGTGTAGATACTTAAAATGTAGGTCTTGATGATGAATATTATTCTTTGAGTTTGTTTGATAAAGACCTTGATAGTAGTATGTTTCATAGTTATCATGTTCATAAAATGTAGTGAGTGATAGGATATGTGTTGCTAAGGGAACATTCCTAAGCAGTAGATTCTAATTTTGAATGCTTGCCTTCCCTTGAAAATAAGTGACATATATGTTGATTTCAGATTGTATCCTCCACTCATTGATGTTTGCTTTAAGTGGTCCTTTGTGATTTTAGTTGTCGAATCTTCTTAATCCTCACAAAGGATGGTTGGTTGTATTCTAAGAGTGTACCCCCTTGGCATGTTTACCTCACTTATGGTACTAATGCTAACCCTCCTACCATGAGGATTGTATGTTTGCTTTCCCTCCCTTTGGTTTTGCAAGGTGTAAATTTGAGAACAAATTCTTTTCAAGAGAGAGGATGATACAAGCATAAAGACCACAAAAGAGTACAAGGCATTATCAAAGGTTCAAGCTTTAGAATTGAAAGGTGATTAAAGGCCTTTTGGAGAATTTTGAAGCCTTGTTCAAGAGAAGAAAGGAGGAGGACTTATACACTCTATAGGCACCTCAAGTGAAGTGTATTTAAGACATTTTGCACTCTAAAGTTACACTCAAGAGGCGCCTCGTTTGGGAGTTTCATTAAGGGCAATTAAGTCTTTTATTATGTAATAGTATAAATAGACAATTTTACTTATCTTTTCATTAGACTTTGATGAATTGAAAAAGAGTATTACTCTTAGTATACTCTTAGTGTTAGATTGTAGTCTTCTCCTTCTCCTTAAGAGAGAAAAATCGAAATTTGAACCTTGAATGCAATTGAAATTGGTTTTTACTTGTATTGGGTTATTTGGCAAGAAAGTTGTGCTTGAGGAAGTGTGAGTCTTTTGGGTCACCTAAGAGAGTAGTTTGAACGTTCATTTGTGAGGTGTGATTGGATATTTGATACATCTCCTTTTGTTAATCATCTAGTGGAAGTAAGGGTCACTCTATTATCTTTACATTCATGAAATTCTTCTCCTTCATCTCCTTTCTAAGTGTTGTTTTCTCTTTGTATGCTTGCTGATTTTTAGCTTCTATTGTCAATTTCGTATTTTAGCCTTCCTTTAGGCTATCATAGTGGGGCGATGGTTGTTTTAGCCCAGGGAGCTACTCCCATTGGGGCAGTTCCCCCTTTAGGTAGGGGTGGTGCGCAAGGTCATAGAGGTGGTTTCTAAGGTGCTCGAGCTAGTACTCAAGCAGGCAAGGCAGGCAGTTGTTCAGGTGCCCATCTAGGTGGTGGGTGTGGTCAGTTGTATGCGGTACTTGCAAGGCTCGAGGCTGAGATTTTGGATGTTGTAGTTACAGGTGTGATTATGATATGCCATAAATCAGGTCTTGCTTTATTTGATCTTCGATCCACTTATTATTTTATAACTGCTTATTATACACCACGATTGGAGTTGACTAGTGATTTATTATCTATGGTATTGCGTGTATCTACTCCCATAGGTAATTCTTTAGTAGTGGATCGGGTATTCAGATTATGTGTCATGATAGTTAGTGATGTTGATACTTATGTTGATCTCATTATTCTGGATATGCTGGATTTTATGTAATTCTCAGCATGGACTAGTTATCCCGCTATCATGCAGCCATGGATTGTTTTGCCAATACCATTAACTTAGTCATGCCCGGTATACCCCCAGTCATATAGCAGGGTGCGATTAGTCGCGAGCCGATATGGATTATTTCTTATGTTTGTACTAAATGACTTATGTCAAGAGGCTGCGAGTCTTACCTTGCTTATTATGTGATACCCATATAGATAGTCCGACACTCAACTCTATTTCTATTATGTGTGAGTTTCTTGATGTGTTTCCTGACGATCTGCTTGGTATCTTTTTTGACCGAGAGATTGAGTTTTCTATTGACCTTGAGCCTGGTACTCGAACTATTTCTATAGCACCTTATCGTATGGCTCCTGCAAAGATTAAGGAGCTAAACTCTCAACTTCAAGATCTTTTTGGCAAGGGGTTTATTAGATCAAGTGTGTCCCCGTGGGGAGCCCCTATTTTGTTTGTAAAGAAAAAAATGGCTCGATATGGATGTGTATTGATTATAGGCAGCTGAATAAGGTGATGGAAAGGAACTGTTATCCTATACCTCACATTGATGATTTGTTTGACCAGCTTCAGGGTGCAGCTATATTTTCTAAGATAAATTTGAGGTCCGATTATCATCAGATAAGGATTCGGGCTGAGGATATCCTGAAGATAGCTTTCAGGACCCGTTATGGTTACTATGAGTTTTTTGTGATATATTTTGGGCTGACTAATGATCCAACTACATTTATAGACTTGATGAACAATGTGTTCGAACCTTATCTAAACTCCTTTCTCATAGCATTCATTGATGATATCCTTGTGTGTTTGAGGAGTAGTAAGGAGCATGCACAGCATTTAAGGATTATGGTTTAGGTTTTGAGAGAGCATGCGCTATTCGCCATGTTCTCTAAGTGTGAGTTTTGGCTCGAGTCAATATGTTTTCTCAGACACATGGTGTCCAAGGCGGGTATTATGGTAGACCCGATTAAGATATCAACAATTTGCGATTAGGCTAGGTCTATGTTTTTGATTGAGGTTCACAGTTTTATTGGTTTGGCTGGCTATTATAGGCATTTTGTTGAGAGATTTGCTACCTTATCAGCCCTTATGACTAAGTTGACTTGAAAAGAAGTCCCTTTCTTATGGTCTAAAGAGTGTGAGTCGAGCTTTGGAAATCTCAAGGATTATCTCACTTTAGTCTTGGCATTAGCTTTTCCTGTTGAGGGTGAGGGATTCACAAAGTTTTGTGATGCTTCTGGTGTTGGTATTGGTTGTGTTTTGATGCAGCAGGGTCATGTTATTGCTTTTGCTTCTAGATATCTTAAGGTGCATGAGCGTAACTACCCCACTCGTGATTTAGAGTTGGCGGCGGTAGTTTTTGTGCTTAAGATTTAGAGGCATTATTTGTATGGCGTGCTTTGTGAGATTTTCATCGATCATCATAGTCTTCAGCATCTTATGGCTCAACGAGAGCTTAATGCTCTCCAGCTTAGATGGATGGAGTTGCTAAAGGACTATGATATTTATATCTTGGATCATCCGGGTAAGGCTAATGTGGTGGCGGATTCCTTGAGTTGCAAGGTGGTGAGTATGGGTAGTTTGGCTTGTATTTTAGTTTCTCAGAGGCCATTGGCATGGGACATTCAGTCCTTATCCAATTTGATAGCTCGCTTCGATATCTCAAATCCAGCGAGAGTTTTAGCTTGTGTAGAGGTGAGGTCCTCTCTATTTGAGCAGATTTGTGGTCGTCAGTTTGAGGATGATAAGTTGTGCCTTCTCCTTGATCGAGTAGTGAGCGATGAGTTGGGGAGACATATCATCAATTTCGAGGATATCTTGAGATTTTAAGGTCGTATTTGTGTTGCCTGACTTGATGATTTAATTTAGTCTATTTTCCATGAAGCTCACAGTTTTAGATATTCTATTTATCTCAGTACAGGCAAAATGTATAGAGATTTGTAATAGTTGTATTGGTAGGATGGTATGAAGAAAAATGTGGCAGATTTCATAGCCCGTTGCTTGTGTTGTCACCAGGTTAAGGTCGAGCATCAGCGTCCCAGTGGATTGACTCAAAATTGCCCATTCTCGAGTAAAAATGGGAAAGTACCACCATGGACTTCATTAGTTGTTTGCCTCATACTTTTCGTGGTCAAGATGGTATCTGGGTTGTTGTGGATCATTTGATAAAGTTGGCATATTTCATTCCTATTCAGATGACCTTCAGTGCCGAGAGATTAGCTTAGATTTATGTTCGGGAGATAGCTTATTTGCATAGGGTTTTTGTGTCTATCATATTAGATCGTGTTCTGTGTTTACCTTGAGGTTTTGGAAAGCATTTCCGGAGGAGTTGGGTACTCAAGTGGATTTGAGTACAACCTTTCATCCACAGATGGATGACCAGTCCGAGTGGACTATTCAGGTGGTTGAGAATATGTTCTTAGCCTGTGTTAGTTATATCAGCAATTAGCTTTGACAGAGTTCGCCTACAACAATAATTATCATTCAAGTATTGAGATGGCCCCTTATGAGGCATTGTATGGTAGGAGGTTTCATTCTTCCATAGAATGGTTTGAGACATCCGAGGTTATACCCTATGGTAAAAATGTGCTTCAGGACTCATTGGATAGAGTCAGAGTGATTTAGGATAGGCTGAGAGCAGTCTAGAGTAGGCAGAAAGCCTATGTAGACTGTAGACTCCGTACCTTGAGATTTAGAGTGGGTGATTATATGTTCCTTTGGTTTTCACCCATGAGAGGTGTGATAAGGTTTGGAAGGAAGGGTAAGCTTAGCCCTCGCTATGTTGGTCCATTTGAGATTCTTCGTATGGTTGGCGAGGTAGCCTATGAGTTGGATCTTCCTCTAGACTTTGCCGATGTCCATTCAGTTTTCCAGGTCTCCATGTTGTGGAAGTATATTCCGGATCCTTCTCATGTTCTTAGATGGGACTTGGTCCAGTTGGACGATCAGTTGACCTTTGTAAAGGAGCTCGTGCTTGTTTTGGCTAGTAATGTGAGGCATTTGTAGGCTAAGGAGATTTCAGTGGTCAAGGTTCAATGGAGGCATCGCCCAATAGAGGAAGCTACTTGGGAGATTGAGAATGAGATGCGAGCCCAGTATCCTCACTTGTTCGTCACTTTAGGTACTTGCTTGTCTTTAACTTTTGGGGACGAAAGTTCCTTAATAGTGGATATTGCAATAACCCTTCAGGTCATCATTCGTATTCTTACTTGCTTTCTTCGATAGAGTTTTTCCACAGTTATCCCAAGTCATTAATGACTTCTGGGGACCGATAGTTTGGTTACATAACAGTTCGGTTGGGTTTTAGAACCCTTTCCTCAATTTGAAGTCTTAATTGGTCCTAATTAACCACTAAGCAAAAACTTTAGTAAACAGCATCGTATGTTAAATCCGACTTTGCCAACATGTCAAAAATATCAGAAAATATGGGGTTTCATATCTTATTTGTTTTAAACGAACCCCTAATACATCCGAGGACTTGGTCGAAGCTCGGAATGAAGTTCCAAGCTTCATCCATTCATAGCATTCACCAAGGTGACACGACCGCGGCTAAGGAGGTACGACCACTAGACCTCAACTACGATAACACGAAGGCCCCAACCATGCCATTAGAGAGCTGGGTGGTCTATATTTAAATGTTTTCTTGCACGGATTTTGGCCATTTTATGCCTCCCTCCTTACCTAGAAACCTGAATAGAGTGTAAAACCTTCTAAGTGTGTTGAATTGGAGCTTAAACAACTTATGTGATTGATTCTTGCTACAATCTAAGGTAAGAATTCCTCTAATTTGGTATTGATTTTATTGTTTCTTGACTCAAAACCCCTAAATCATTGTGGGTCAATTATAGCTCCAAAATTGAGTGATTGGCTCAAATTACTTGAGGGTTTTAACTCTCTAAAAATGTAACGTTATGGGTTAGTCTTTGAAACTTTTTTCAAAAGGGTGATACCCAAATGGAGTTTTGATGTCCATTTGAAACCCATGGCATAATGGTGCTATAATGAGTATTGTCATTCTTGTTGTAATGCTTAAATTGTAATGTTGATACCATCGTTTGTGGAGCTCGATTGATCATGAGTTGCTTGGATTCAAGGTAGGTTAGGCTTACCCGTACACTTGATTGAGCTTATTTGTAATGTAATTATTGATATCTTGTGAGATTGGGTAGGAAATTTAGACGATAGTTTATTAAATGGTGAACTTGGGATTTATTGATTACTTTAGACTATTAATTGTAAGGTATGCTATTTGACTGTTAAATTAGGACCTTGGTTAGCTTATTTATGGTTTCATGACTAGTGTGAGACACTATAGTTGTTCTAAGTAGACATGAATGGTGTACTTCTCTATCCTTAGAAGTGTATTAACCTAGGTAATGCCTAGATAAGAAATTACCTTGGTGTTGGGTTGACTTAGGAAGGATTTTTTAATAGAATTTCCCTACATACCTAGAAAGGATTGGTAAGACCTTGTGGTGAGGTATGAATGACTTAGCATAATTTTGGGTAGAAGCTAGACTAGTTTTAGTAAAGCTTTGGCTTTCTTAGGGATTTAGAAGTGGGACTTGATACACCTTAAGTTTGAACTAAGTAAATGCTTAGCGACCTAGATACATAGTGATTATCTAAACTGTATATATGTAGGAATTGTGATGGTTGCACTCGATTATCGGATTATCTTGTGATCATGACTTGAATACCCTTGTTAAGTGACTATTGTGCATGTTTGGTAAATACTCATGCTCTTGATGATGCTCATATTACCTGTGAAGCTCATTAGTAAGGTGAAATGAAAAGTGTTATCCTACATTTCTACTTTCTTATATTGTGAACTTTTATGTATGTTTATTGGTTTGGCTATGCATGTGGATATATATTATTGTATTCGGAGAAATATGTGATATTATGATGATGCCTGGTTTGAGTCGGGAGGTAAATATGACATTATGATGATGCCCTATTTGAGTTTGGAGAAAAATGTGATATTATGATGATGCCTGATAAATCTAGAGAAATAGAGAAATATATTGATATTATGATGACGCCCGATGAATTTGGAGGAATATGTGATATTATGATGATGCCCGATAAATTTTGAGGAATATGTTGATCTTGTGATAACGCCCACTGAATTTGGAAGAGATAAGAACATTATGATGTCGTGTGGGGCAAATTTACTTATATGCATTGATATTTGTAAGGTTAGGCCGTGTGGGGCCAACCGCCTATGTGCTTGAGATATGAGGTTGCTCTTGGTATATTGCTATTCATTTCTTGTTCCAAATCACTAAATAAGAGATGTGACCCTTGTTAATGCTAAATTAGTAACTAGAGGAAATCTATGCCTCATATTGAGTTAAGACTTAGTGGTGTGAATAATCTTATGTAGAATCAAGGGCTAACCTAATATATATCCTTGACTTTAATAAGAGGTTGTATTATGATATCTTGTTAAGTAAAGTGGCTTATGTGATAATTAGTTACTTCTAAAATATGTGATTTATATTTGGAGGCTAAAAACCTAGTAAACTAGTTGGTGGACTTTACTTGATTAAAATATGGAAATTAGTCCTTAAGGTTGTGACATGCTTAGTGATGATGGACCTAGTATTGCATAATGGTTAGTTAAATTATCTCCTAATATGTGAGTTTGAGATGGCTTAATTGATAACTCATGTCATAAAGATGCTAGCTAAAGAATGGCCTTATGATAAATGAATAACCTATAATATGGGTGGCTTATAGGTTTCCCCAATCTGATGACTAGTAATTATAAGGCTTATAATCTATTGACTTTTGGAAAATAAGGTTAAATAGTATGGACTTCGCGGTGTTATCAATGAATTATAAAGTTAATGACTACATGTCTATGCTATGACAATGTTTCTTTGTCAATGTTAAATTATGGTATGGGTATCTGGAAGCGGATTTCGGTAATGTACCATGGCGGGGTTGAGCTACCCGTGGTTTTGGTCTATTGATGGAATAGATATGCTTTATTGTATTATTGGTTGTATTCTTTTGGTGTACTCTCTGGTGGTATGGGATGCTGTGATGAGTTCTTATTTTATATTCTTTTGTGTACTCTCCGTTGGTATGGTACGCCATGATGAGTTCTTTGTGGTGCTCTCTTTTGTGTATTTCCCAGGGGTATAGGACGTCATGGTAATTTCTTGTGCTTATTATTCTAAAGATGGTTGACGATGATTATGGCAAGTAGATGATTTGCTATTGTGTATATGGCTTTACGCTTTCGAAATGATATTCAGTTGCTATGGCAATTATGGAGTATATTGAGATAGTATGTCATGTTATTGCTTTAGTAGTATAGATGTTGTTACAGTGGTATCAAGCAGATTCAGGTTCAATCCTATCCCTTGACTCTAAGATTATTGTCTTACTTTATATTGTCTTTGCATCATATTTAAGCTCAGTCGATCGATGATGCCTACTGAGTACCCGTGTTTTGGTGCTCATACTATACTTCTATACCTTTTTGGTGCAGACCCAGGTTCTAGTTACTGCCGTTGAGCTAGTTCGTGTGAGTTAACTATTCGAAGACAGGGTGAGCTCTTGGAGATCGCGTTGCCCTCTTTCCCCTCTATCCTTATTTGTCTTTTGCTTTCGAGACAAATGTATGATATTATTTAAGACATTTTAGATTCTGAGATTGTAAATTCCTCTTATCAGGTCATGGGATTTGTGTTTAAATATTGGTTGTCCTTAGTTGTAAAATGTTGTTGTTGTATATTATGTTCACGTATAAGGTACATGTTGGACGTTCTTACCAAGGTAACCCATTGCAGTAGCTCTAGGTTACAGTACTGGCTTACCTACCGATGGGATGTGGTAGGCGCCATCATGACTCCATACGGGGTCATGACAGCTGAATATGATAAGGAAAACTTATTCTCTATTATAAGGTTAGTTGAAGCCAATGGTGTTAAGTATTATTATAATAAAAGATCTTTGATTAATTATCTCTCAAGTTGTATGTTTTCTTTAGAATATTTATGAGATGTTTATATGATTTAATTTAGATCGATCGATTATGTTTATCGATATGCATTGTTTGTACTGATACTAGTCTTGTTATACCTTATTTGGAATGTAGCCTAGTTGCAGGATAAGCAGCTGTATCATGCTTGATTCGATAAAGATCTCTAGCAACTTTTGTTATTATTCCTATAGAAGAAGCTGGGTCAAGTGTACAATTGTACCTTCTCTTAGTAGCTCTTGTACCTATTTAGACTAGTTCCTTAGGAAAACGTTTTTCAGTTATATTTAAAGTTTTATAAACTAGTTGTAATAAATAAGGTATTATGTTATTTCTTATTAATTTTCACATACATTTGGAAATGAGTGGTGAGGATTCTCCATCTAGGTGGATTAGAGTAGGTGTCCGCACGATCTATTTAGTTGGTCGTGACAAATTCAATCTTTGTGCTTGTCATTAGTGGTCATATCTCACAACATCAAAAAGAAATGAAATTTGTTACTATCAAAAAATGAATACAATTACATTTATTTTGATCTATTCACTTATTGATTTTCGTCATGCCTCAAATCCTATTGGCACGGACAGGCAACCGTAGTCGTAAAGGAGCAGGAGAACCAATCCATAACCTTGTACTTCTCATGCATATAACTATGACAACCAAAAGTTGCGACAAATGTTATATAATGCATCGATGAGAATAACTACATAGGCAAGCACAAAATTACACATACAAGACTTGGTTGTTGGAGCCACAATATCTAAAAGACAGGACACTACCATTTAAAATTTACATTAGTCTACAAAGCCTCTAAGGATACATAGACTTAGTTAGGGTCGGGATTAGTTAGGGTCGGGACAAACACCCTCCCTACGCTTGAGTCCGGCACAATAACAAAATATATGGAACAGACTTGGAAAGCCCCGAATCAATTTGGAGCTCACCAATAGTCACTGAATAGACTGTGCTCCTACTAGAGAGGTGTATTAGCTGAAGCACCTGTGCCTACGACATGAAACATAGGGCCCCCGTTAGGGACATCAATATGAAAATATGTACTGAATATGTAAGGCTGAAGTTAACAACACACGATACAAGAGCTCAGTAGAGATCAAATACAAGTGTATAAGTAGTACTAGTAGACCACCTTTATATATACTTGTGGGACTACGTACATTACATTATTTTCTTCATTTTTACCTTTCTTACTTCATAATCTTTGTAAGCCATATAATGCATATGACCAACTGATCAGTAGTAAATAGATAAATTGGGATCAACTCATGCTAGGTGTACGCCCCTGAGCTGCTACCCACATATGAACATTAGGATCGGCCCATGCTAGGATTATGCCCCTGAGCTGGCACTCATTTTACAGATTAGCATTAGTTTATTTATCCTTTGAGATTGTTACTTTGGTGGTTATAACATTATGGTGCCTTGAAATAATAATCTACTAATAAGAGACATGTAAATGGGCACTTAATGCAACAACAATAAGGTAGGGAGATGTTGGCACACAAATGAAATGTTTAGGAGCTGAAAATAACACATGGGTCTTATTTGAGTAAACGGAGAACTCCTAAAATTTTCTAGTGAAGATAGGCGTGCAAGCTTAATAATAAGCATGTATTGAGATGTTTTAACATGTTAGAGAGTAGAAACAAAGTCATTGGCTACATGGGATATAATACGCTGCTATTATGTATCACTTGTTATAGGATAACCTTGGAAGCTTACTTGATGGAACAAATGTCCAATTTTATGCCAAAGAGTACAAAATAGAGTATGTCTTACATACCTGGTTATATAACTCTAAAACTAACCCAACTTGACTTCCTACCTTTTAGATTACTTATCTACAATAGAATATATGGTAAACTAATATTAGCAATCAACTAACACATTTGGGCTATTTAACTTCACCAAAATAATGCCCTTAATCTATCAATAAAGGGTATTATTTTAACCCTTTTCTCCATCAATTACACCCACATACCATACATGTTCTTACAAGATTCACTGAAACCACTTTGGCTTTATTAAAACCTCCAAATAATACGCAAAATAGATTGGACAGTAAACATATGCAATAATTAGTTCGGTGGTTTACCGCCACACCTTTCTTCTATATTTCAATTCGAACTAGTCACACCTTTCTCCAACATCAACCTGACAGCCCATAACATATACATACAAAACAGTCCACAAAACAGCCTTAGAGTATAGCAATCAATTATTGAATTCATCATCTCTTGAGTTCTCAATAACAACACATCCATAATTCTCTCTCAAATTCATACATAAGAATAACAAAATTGGGTTGTCACCTTACCTCAATTCTGCAACTTATCCTTTAAATTTGAACACCTCAAGAACTTCAACTTCTACTTTCCTTCACACTTTAAACCAAAGAAGAAAAGAGATCTCTTAATAACAAAGAAAAGGTGAGCAAGTAGCTTGCTCTATATTCTGCCATGAATTAATAATTAAGCACTTATAGCATGTTTTCCTAATCTTTCATGAGATAATTAAGCTAAGCTATAAGTGTTTTCACTTACCTTGGCTTGCAAAGGTTGGGGTTTCTTCAAGAACTCTAGAAAGGAAAATAGGGCTTCTCGTAGTTGCTTAAAATAAAGTAGAGAGAATTTGTGAAGTATTACCTTTTTTATGACTTAAGAATGAGGGAAAATGATCAGCAACTTTTTCTTATAAAGTCCCTATTTTTTGCCATCCACTTAACAACATTTTGGGCTTCAAATTTGGTCAAATTGGGTAAAGTAGGTGATGCACCTACTTAAAGAGATTAAGCTTCTCAAAAGGGTAAAAGTAGCTGATGCACCTACTTACTTAGTTTCTTAGTTGGTTTCAACTATATTTGGGCCTTGGCAGATTTATGTGTTGGGACATAACTCTATTTTTCTTCCTCTTTTATGTAATTTGGGCCCAAATGAGTATATTAGTATAGGCCCAAATCTGATCCAAATTCATGGGTCCAATAACTTGGTCCAAATAACTTAAGTGGGTGACTACCTACTAGCTTAATTAAGTCAAGCAAGCACCTCAATATTTTATCCATTTCAACTCCTAATCCCTTAATATAACTTACAACTTGTACACACTTGATTACTTTAAACTTTTAATTCAAATACCGGCGTATGATTCCAAGTTAAATGGTTGTATCGATGTTAACTTGATCGCGTCACATTAAAATGTATGGGCAGTATCTAGAACTCCATCTATACTACCAATACTCGGATAATAAATCTCTTCTATTACCTATACCACAAGGATATACCAAGTCCATATAAATAGAACAAGTGCATGCAAAATATGGGGTGTTCATCCTCCCCCCTTAGGAACATTCGTCCTCGAATGTTAGCTTAATTGTCCAACTAAAACAAGTTCAAGCCTAAGTTTAATATCCCTATTATCGCATAGTACTTATATATTATACTTTCTGGTTATTTCTCCAATTTAGCATCTTGGACTTTCTCTTCATATTTGAACAAATAGGGGTACTTAGATTACATTGCTTCTTCATCTTCCCATGTTATCTCTTCTACTTGTTATTTCTCCAAAGAACCTTCACAGAAGCTATTTCTTTATTCCTTAACTTCTTAACTTGTCAATCTAAGATAGAAATAGGTATTTATTCATAGGTGAGATCTTCCATATTTTGTACATCTTCAGTAGGAGTAATATGAGATGATCTCCCATGCACTTTTGAAGCATTGAGACATAAAATACTGAATTAATTGTTGAGAGCTCTTGGGGTAGCTCTAATTCACAAGTGACTTGGCCAAACCTCTGAGTAATCTTATATGGTCCTAGATAAAGTGGACTTAGTTTTCTTTCTTACCAAATCTCATAACCCACTTCATTGGTGACACCTTTAAGAATACCCAATCACCTATAGCAAACTCTAAACCCCTTTTTCTAACATCTGCATATGACTTATGTTGACTTTGGGCTGTCTCTAGCCATTGTTGGATCACTTTAAACTTTTTTATAGCTTGATGAACAAGATCTGGCTGGAGCAAGATAATTTTACCCACTTTAAACCATCCAATTGGTGATCTACACTTTCTTCCATACAAAGCTTCATATGGTGCCATTTTGATGCTTGAATGATAGCTATTGTTGTAGGAGAACTTGATGAGAGGTAAATGATCATCCCAACTACCTTTAAAGTCTAATACATAAGCTCGTAGCATATCTTGAAGTGTTTTAATGGTACGTTCCACTTGTCCATCTATTTGAGGATGGAAAGCTATACTTAAATGTAACCGCCCCTATTTTTCATGCACTTGTTCTATTTATATGGAACTTGGTATAGCCTTGTGGTATAGGAAATGAACAAGATTTATTATGTGAGTATTGATATTTTAGATGGAGTTCTAGCCTTGGTATAGCCTTGTTATTAAGAGCTCTCTTTTCTTCTTTGGTTTAAAGTATGGAGGAAAGTGACAGTTGAAGTTCTTGAGGAGTTCAATTTAAAGAATAAGTTACAAAATTAAGGAGAATGTACAATATGGTATGGCAAAGGAATTTGAGCTTACGCAAGAGGGAGTGCTTCGTTCCCAAAACAAATTGTATGTACCTAATGTAAATGGGCTAAGAAAAAGGATTATGACGGAGGCACATCATTCAAGGTATTCATTTATCCGGGGTCAACTAAAATGTATCATGATTTGAAAGGAATGTATTGGTGGGGTGAACTGAAAAAGAGCATTGCAGAATTTGTAGCTGAATGTCCAAATTGTCAAAGAAGTAAAGTAGAGCACCAAAAGCCCGAGGGTTACATGCAATGTTATATTTTCCAATCTAGAAGTGGGACATGATCAACATGGATTTTGTCACTAGTTTTCCTCGTACAAATCTAAGGTTTGATTCCATATGGGTGATAGTTAATAGGCTTACAAAATTAGTACACTTTCTATAACGCCCCGAGATCCTATCCCGGGATGTCACACGGTGCTTATGACCCCGAAGGACCACAAGCTAATCCTTTACTGATATCGTACCTATGTACTGCATAATATCTGGAATAAATGTAGAAACTAACCATAAGGTTCAACATATCTATACATACTCAAAACTGAAAATTGAATACTAATACATCTATCTGAAAAGCCTCTAAACTATCTGAACTGTGGAGTTGATGGGACATGTCCCTAACTAACTTCGTCTACTGCAAATATAAATAAATTCTGATGCCATAATAGTATATTGAAACCCATCCTCGAAGAAAGAGGACTCACTAATATGACTACTACTGCTGATTGGGACTAAACTGCTGAGGAAACTCTGGGTCTTGTGCCTCTGAAACTATGGTGCAAAAAATAAAACACCATAGCGCAAATGCGTCAGTATAGGAATGTACTGAGTATATAGATGAGGTAAGGGTAAATACAAAGGCTCATGCATGCACAATATCTAAACTGGATAATCATAAAAATGTCGTACGAGAACATATACATAAATGCACAGACCATAATCACAATCATTACAACTTAAGATACTGAAAATCGAATAACACTTTGCTGCAGACTGAACTCACTACTGATACTGAGATACTAAATCACTGACTTATCTAATACTGATAACTGAGGATCTGGATATACTTACAAGAATGACTGAATTCTGAGCTTACTAATTTTGACTGACAGGATTAGAGATCAACCTCTCTAACGGATGATGTCAAAAACTATTATCAATGATAAGAAATATGAATATATCTAAATCTGACAACAAAGATACTCAATAGGATCTAAGACTGTGAATCAAGCCTGTCTGGTGGCATACCTCTGAATATGATATCAAATAACTGTATATGAGACCAAGCCTATCTATCGAGATGATCCATGAATCAATAGAACTATTTGAGTTCCTCATAAAGATAGATGATTGTATCTGACAGTCCTGATTTTTGAAGATTGAGAATGAAACTGATACTGTAACTGTGGGAAGTAGTTACTTAATCTACATACCCCAACCTACCACAAGTGGGGTCCAACCTGTAACCCCAGCTAGAAGGGTGTCAATACCGTGCCACGGGTAAAGAACTCTTTCTAGTCAATCCTCTCTGATGGATGACCCTTTCCAGGCATTGACCTAAGGCAATATAATAGTCAAATACTCTCTCTCTGGAGGTGATAGCCTTTTCCTGACGGTGACTCTTGTATCCTATGCTTGGCTACGTAGTTCTAGAGGTAGAGATTGCTACTAACGACTTCGGTCTCTCTCTCTATGATGGAAGGATCTGCCATCCCTTTTCTCGCTCAATGCTAGTTTTTACTCCCAGCTGAAAGACTCTGAATGAATTCTTAACTAAACACAACTGAACTGAATCTGATTATGTTTCTCAAAAGATCTAATTGAGTTACGCTAAGATCACTTAGTTTCGTATCTGACGGACACGGTATTGAATCACGGTATCTGACTGACAATACAGAGCTTGAATAGATTATGCATTCACTTCCAAGATTAGAATTGAACACTTTCATACTATTGGATCTGAGCTAATTATAGACTGAGGCTTGTAACTATAGATACAAAGATTACAGAGATAACTGAGATTTTTTAGCTTTTAAAGCAACTGTCTGAGGTTATAGAGTTCTATAGTTCACTGAGTTTTGAGAATCATGGGTCGACTGGATTTATCGTGAAATTAACACAGACTCTAGACAGCAGCTAAATTGTTGGGTATAAATACCCCCAGGACTCGATAACATAAAATAAAGCATAATCATTCCTCCATCATCACAACCATTCATTCATTATCATCATCACAATCATTCATTAATCATCACAGTCATACATTCATATCATTATCATTAAAGCATCTCTTCAAGTATTTAGGAATCATATCATATGTTCATCCTCACAATCACTAAGATATAACTTCTAGCATTTAGGGATCATAAACATATAATAGCGTAGGGAAACATGCTACTAGATCATACTCCATTCAACAAGGTCTTTCCTTAAGTACTTCACATCTAAATCAGTATAGACATGTATTTGGACATCATATAATTTGGGGAAAACTTCATACTATCATGTCTCAACTTACTTGCTAACCACTTGACATGTATTAAAAGCTTAATATATATTAAAGAGCACATAATTGGGGAATTTACTACCATCACATCTCCACTTGTTTACTAAGGTCCTTCAACAATCACTAAACACGCACGGGTTTATACTTATTTGGAGATTTTCTACTACCATGGAATAATTCATTCATTAAGGCATTTTATCAAACACTAGGGATGCATGGACTAACTCACAACTTGGGGTTTCATCTTCCAACATACTACACTTGTCCTTATACTTCACCTAAGCTTTTATCAAACATATGGGGGACATGCTTCGCTTATTCAACTATCTCTACACCCAAATGACATGAACACATCACATAGAAAACAACTTCAAGATGGTTTATCAACAACATCACATGAATTCGACATACTAGGGTCAAAGCTCATAAATCTTGTAGACAAACATGAATCAAAACTCAACATCATAAGGAACATCAATTTCAACTCATATAAATCATGGAATCTCATATACATAAAAATCTTAAAGTTTTAAAAAGGCTTCTTGAGCTTCTTGGATGAAAGGGACCCAAGAATCAACATCTGCATACCTTGGGAAACTCTTTTCCTGAAGGCCTTTGGAGAGATTCTTGATTTCTCTAGATCTTTCTTGATTTTTGCCTAAAGAAGAGAGAAGATTTTAATTTTTTTTGGAAACCCTAATTCTTGGTGTGGAAAGAGAGAAAATGAGGCTAATTCTCATGTAAAGGATGTATATATAGAGGTTAGGAAAAGCCTTTTTTCATCCTTAGAATTAAACTAAAAATCCCAATTTTTCATGCTGGCGCGATGCGCCATAATCACACCAGTTCACTGAAAAAATGGACAATTAGGAAACTATACGACGGTGCAACACGGTGGAAATCGCATTACCATCTTGGTTAGGAGCTGGAACTATACCGTGATGCAGTGGAATCGTGGAGGCTCACTGGATTTTGATGATTGCCATTTTGGTTGGCTCCACGATGCGCTGAGGTGCCAGGTGGAATACTGTCTCACTAAAATGGCTCTAACTCTTCACCCGAGTATCCGATTTGGGAAAATTTGGTATCAATGGAAAGTTTATTCAAAGTATTTCATACTTAGGAAGATATTTCTGAAACTCTTAGACTCGGATTTTCGCTTAGATTACTCCCACTTCTACATGGATGATAGATATGTGATCACTAGATAGGTTATACTCCCTGGCAAGAGTATGACTTATCTCCCCAACGTAAGGATGTTCCTCCTTAGGGGGACAAAGACGTTGGACTCTATGAATGTTCACATAGTTTATGTCGGTTAGAAAAACCTCCCTAAGATAAATTATTTTCCAGATTTTAGAAACTAAGTGTAAAGGATCACAAACTTACTTAGATATTACTTTACTTAAGATTTTAGTTACAAAATTATAGTTTTTAGTTTTTAGACATAAAGGTGAGCCCTTTTTCACTTAGCTTATATGATTTGAGAATAGAACAAAAATACAGATTTTAGAACTAAATTTTATGACTCACTAGATTTATAAAGTATGATTTGCTTCTTATTACTTCAGATTTTAGTATTTCAGACACTCCAGCTTACGTGAATCATTTACATTTAGCATGGATTGTTTTTATTTACAAATTATGATGTTTGATATTATGTTTTACTTATGAATTCACCCTCATATACTCAGTACATCCTTAAAGTACTGATCCACATATATGTCTATTGCTACATTGTCTCATAATATAGGTACGAGTTGTAGCACGCATACTATAGTCAGACAGTTTGCAGATTCCAACCAGCAGATAATAAGTCCTCCTACTTCGGGGACTTAAGTTAGATATTATTTATGTACTTTAATTTCTTACTCATAAGTATTGATTAGTGACAGTTGGATTCGTGCCCCAGCTATCTATAGTCAGTATAGTAGAGACTTCACAGATGTCAGTTAGAGTGTGTTTTGTAATTTTAGTCCTTCTTTTCAGACTGTATCAAAATGTAAAATTATATTAGTATTATATTTTCACATATTCTATCATTCTTATGTTTTTACATAGTAAACTCAATTATTTTTTGACATATTTTAATAGTTGCTTATTAGTATGCCAGTTCATAGGTTAGCTTGGGATCACTTGTGGTCCTAAGCACCGTCTGACATCTCGAGATAGATTTTTGGGGTGTTACAAACTTGGTATCAGAGTTTCTCCTATGTCATCTCTATCGATGTAGGACAGAGTTTAAACTAACTGTAGTCAAATCTTGATAACTGGGGCAAACCTCAGTTCTGAGTGTAGGAAAATCCCATTTGGTGGGGCAAACCTCAGCGAGTATGTTGAGTCTTATTCATTGTGCAAAACCTCAGTGAGGATGCTGAGTAAGTCCATAAAGGGGTGTATGTAACACCCCAACTTAGGTTAAGAAGTCCCACATCAGTAAAACACAGAAGGGATGTTGGGTGTATAAGTAAGAAAGCCTTACTTCCTAGTGATACATTTTAAAGTCTTTCGGGCCTAGGCCCAAAGAGGATAATATCACTAGTGGGTTGGGGAGTTACAGGGGTTTCTTAGGCCTTCGTGGTTTGGAATACCCGTTGCAGCCAGGGCCTCAGATTGGGTCATAGTAATTATATGATATGGTTTATAAATGTCTTACAAATCTAGGTATAACGATACTAAACAGATGAATGCTATGACAGATTCAAAAAAAATCAGAATACAAACATTATTTGGATTTTTAGACTTTGATTTCAATACGATGCATGTTTCAAAAAGATTAAAAATTGACTCTAAGAGAGTTAGGTGGTTACCGAAAGAAGGCATGAGTTTAGATAACTCATTGCCTGAAATCATGTTTTCTCGATATGAGTTTTACTATGTCCCAAGATAGGGATTATACGTTGTCCTTGTGCCCTTTGGCGTATCATAATCAGAAACTCCAACCCGTGCGGCAAACATGGATTGGGGGTTTGACTGCCGAGTCAAGGAAAAATTATATATAGCCTATGGGATTGTAGAATTATAGGGTGTACTACCTAGCTCAGAAGTTAGACAAAGAGTTGAGTCTTGGTTTACAAAATAGTGTTTTGAAACTCATCAAATTATGCCCATATATTTTATGTATATACTATGCTAAATTTTGTTTTCTAAATGCTCTTGACTATTTTATATGGAATACATGTTGTTTTTGGTTAGTTCTTTGTACCAATATATTCCAGGTATCGACCATCCTTTGTGGCGGCTACATTATCTCATAATGTTGGTTCTGATGTAACTTTCCATGGTTCTGTAAACCTGTAGATTGTTCAAAGAGTTCAAAGTTGGTGAGCCTCCCTTGCTACAAAGGCATTCTATTCTTATATTAGTTCAGTTATTTTATGGTCCAACTAAGGGCCTTGTCCCAGCCTAGTCAGTTAGTATTTAATAGAGGCTTTGTAGATGAGATATAAGTAGTATGTCATCAAAACTTTGGAAATAGTTTGATTATAAGTTTCCATTAAACACTATCATATCTTTCATATTTTGATGTATGTATGGATTATGTTCATGATAGCATGTTATAGGGTCTCTCAGGCCTTCGTGGTACGGGATGCCCATCACGATTAAGGCCTCAGCTTGGGTCGTGACAAGCTTGGTATCATAGCATGGTTTATGGTCCTAGGGTATGTACAAAGCTGTGTCGAGTAAAGTCCTTTATATGGGTGTTTAGCACTCTATCTTATAAGAAGGAAGCTACGAGAAATTTAGGAGATGTTTCCCATTATTTTAAACTCTAGTTCGTGCTATTGTGTCAGCCTTATGAAAAGTTATCCAAATTCCTTCCTTATTCTAATTCTACTGGCCATGTCTCATAGTTGAAAATATATAAGTGCAAAATCTTAATGTCAAGTGATGTGGTCCTTTTTGATTTAGTCACCAATGAGGTTATGAAGTTGCACGAGGACTTCAGAAGAGTCCGTTAGTGCTTTAGAATGTATTGATTTAAGCTTATACCCCTATCTATATCAATCATACATTTGAGCCTGAGGTATGAAGTGTATTTTATTCCTTTCAAAATCTTTGTTGCAAATGTCATGCTTAAGGGTATAGATATCTAGCAGAATGTCGAAACAATATTTCCACCCGAGTGGTAGTATGTTATAAGGTGTCATGACCTATTGGTAGTAAGATGGTCCAGAAAATAGTGATATGAAGTCGTAAGTTTAGAAGTTATAATGAGGGTAACTTTTATGTAAAGAAGTTAGTTTTAGTTGTATAACTATTAACCAAGGGATGTTTTGCCATTTTATAGTGATACACTAATGTTGTAGCAAGATTTATAGATTGTGTGATAGTTTTGAAGGAAGTGATTACCTATGATTATCAGTAATTCAAATTAGGGAAGGAACATAGAACGGATAGTTATGGTGCTTGGAGAAATCATTTATAGATTGTAAACGAAAAAGGGGTATATTAGACAATAAGTTATAAGTACACTAACTTGGGGCAAACTTAGTGGTGTTTATGGAATTTGAAGATAGTGGGAATGTATGTATTGGCAAGTAAAATAGGATATGAGAAAGTAGAATATGTTAATAGATGATAATGGAATATATTATGAGATTAAGATCAACTATACTAATTATTTGACTTTATCCCTCCCCCCTCCCCCGATTATCTTTTTGCTAATAGTTGTAAACTAGTACTACATGTGAGAAGGTGTGTAGTATATTTTGAGGTATAGTAGTAATTTCATGAAAGGGATGTGATTGTAGATCATAGTTAAGTAAAATAAGTTATTCAGGTTGTTTTCCCAATTTGATGGATTAGTAGTATGTGGCATGTTTTATCGGTGGTACATAATTGATGCTAGAATATAGGCTTGAACTTTAGATGTGGAGTATGGTGGCAATTATAGTAGATTAAGATTGATAATGCATATTTTATGGGAATGAATTAGTGGCTTTAATTCAATGTGTTAAATAGCCTAGGTTGGCAACTCATGGAAAAGGGAGTAGATAATTGTGGTTGAGTCATTAAGTGGATAAAGGTGTAAGTATATAAGATTAAGTTGAACCCCCAGGTAGCATGTGGTTAAATAAGGTTTTATGTGTATAAGTTTCATGTGTTCCTAGTTTATGTTCTTGAATTTCTGAGTATGGAGAAGCCTAGACAACTACTATATGGTGTTCCTTAGAGCTGAATTGAGGAAAATATAGATAGGCATTGTTCTCCTTTGTTAGTTCTACAAATTTTACTATGTTGTGAGTTATGCTATTGAAGGCTTAATGCAAGTATGTGAAGTAGTGGAGGATGAATTTTTATGTGTAAGAAGTGTAGATATGTAATACCCCGTACTTTTTCCTAGCTTGAAATTATCCCAAGAATGTTAGAAGCTTTCTTTAAAAGATGAATCCACTTTTGTACACATGTTATTTTTAAGATTTTCACTTTTTGTCATGTGGGAAATTGAATAATCTTTCCATCGATACCAATTTCATCAAAATCCAACATCAGAAGAGAAAGTTATGGCCAAAATACAGAAGGCAGTAAAATGGTGAGGCTGACAGACTGTCGGACTAGCAATGGAGCATCGCCCATGACTGTTGTAGCGAGGAAATATGACTACCCTATACCCAGGATCGACGGCCCAGGACGACGAACCGTTGGACTAGCGACGGACCATCGGTCAGGCCGTCACAAGGGAAATAATGAGGCCCTTCTGCCTAGAACCGACAGTCAGGACCGATAGAACATCGACCCAGCGATGGACCATCACACCAACGCAGTAAGTTCCAGTTCTGGTTCTAGTGCGAAGGTCAGTCCGATGGACCATCGGCCCCACGATGGACTATCGCACCTACCGTCATATGTTCTATTCAGTTATTTTAAAGCCATTTCTAAAGGGGCTTTTAGGTCTTTTACCACCGGTTTATATACCTAGTTATATCCAACCAAAGCTCAGAAATTCATTATCCATCTACAACAACAAAATTAGGGTTTTCTCTCTAAGATTAATCCCTGAGAACAAAATCCAAATCTTCTTCAAGAACTAAGAGATTCAAATTCTTCAAGTTTAAGAACTTCAAGAAACTCAACCCAGGTATGCATAGTGTTCATTCATGGACTCCTTTCATCCATGGAGCCCAAGAATCTCTTTTTAAAGTTCAATTGTATGGATTTCTTTGTGAATTTCATGTTGGGTTGCTTTTGTTCATGTTTATAATGACCAATTGAATTCTAATATATGGAATTTATTAGTATAAAGGTAGATTTATGCGGACCTATGATTAAACACTTCGATGATGAAATTAGAGTTGAATCATGATGTTTATTTGTTATATAATATTGTCTACATATACTATGCCTACCATGTGTTTGATTAAATGCCTACGTGAAGGAAAAAAATTCCCAGCTAGTATTATCTTATGAAATCCCCATTTATGTACGAGCTTATGCATATCACATGTTTGATGAATTGCCTCAATAAATGAATTATGGATTATGGTGTTGGTCATGTATTCAAGAAAGTCATACTTTGTCAGTTTATTTCCATCGAGTCCTGGGAGTACTTGTACCCGACAATTTAGCTGTATGTCTAGAGCTAGTGTCATGTTTTTCACGATATCCTTAGTCAAGTAATGATCTATAGAACTCAGTCAGTCATATGACTCAGGAAAGCTCAGTAATTTAGTAACCTCAGTAATCTCACAAACTCAGTCAGTTGCCAAATATCAGTAGTATTTCATCAGTCAACAAAATTTAGTAAACTCAGTCCATGTTCAGATCAGTTTATTCATGTTTAGTATCTATTCAGATGGGAGTAGAAATTAGCACCAAGTGAACCCAAGGATGGGAACTCACCTACCAGTAGAGGGTGTGATTCTTAGAAGCAATCCTAGCGTTCCAGAACTACGTAGCCAGCGTAGATTGAGACATCATACCTGCTAGTTGAGGGTAGATGAGGTGGATTAACCTGCTAGTTGAGGCTTCCCATCATTCTTATTAGAGTAACCTTCTAGTCAAGGGCCATTCACATGTTATCCTTACTAGTGGCGCGGTATAGATGCTCTTTCGATCAGGGCATAGATTGGACCCCAATTCAGCTATAATGCATTATTTGGGGCATGTCGGTTAGATGACTACTTCCCATAGTTTCATGTTATAGAATCAGGACTGTCAGATAGAGTCAACTCAAATGCAGTACAGAACTCAGCTAGTTCCATCAAATTTAGGACTGTCAGATACAATCAGTCATATTATCAGTTATCAGAACTCAGTCATTAGTCATGTTAGTTATCAGTAAACTTATGTTATCAATTTCAAATATAGTTACTATGTTTACATGCATGCATTCTCACATTCATATTAGTCATTTTGCCAGTATTGTTCATGCATATGAACCCCATGCATTCAGCCTACCTCACATGTATACCAGTATATTCAAAGTACTAATGCATTTGTGCTATGGTGTCTTATACCATAGGTTCAGAGACACGAGCTCCAGAGCATTAGTAGATTTTAGTCTTAGCAGTCAGAGCTAGAAGTGAGTCCTCATCTTTTGAGGACATGATCATTACTTTATTATCTTATTAATTTATTTATTAGTTGGAGTTAATTGGGGACTTGTCCCATCAACACTTTATTCAGATTGTTCAGTCAGTTAGAGGCTTTCCAGACTATCATGTTCAGTTAGTTATTTCAGTTGTTTTGGGTATTTTATACCCCATCCATATGTTATGATTTATTAGATCCTATGTTACAGTTTTGAACCTTATGGCCTTTCAGTTCATTTTCCATATTATACAGTATGTTATGCAGTAGATAGGTACAGATATCAGTCATGGGTTAGCTTATGGTCCTTTGGAGTAATAAGCACCGTGTAGCATTCCGGGTATCAGATTTGGGATGTTACAAGATATGTTTACTAATGAGAGTGTGAGTTGTAGGGTGATGGCTATAGAAGCTAGTGAAAGTTAAGTGTAGCATTTTTAGAAAGTAAGGCCTTCAGAGTATAGTTTATCAGAGGAAGTTTAGCATTATGTATGCTAACACCCCATTGTGTTGAGTGTTGTGCTTGTTGATTTAATGAGAAGTTATGTACTTAAGTCAAGGATTGTAACTTTGATCTAAGGGACAGATGGTAAATTAAGGTAGTTTTCGAATTTTCTTGTGGTGTCTAGTTTCAGGGAAGAGTCATGGTAAATCTATTCCTATTCAAGCAAGCTCCTCCTACTTCAATTTAAGAGTTCATTCTGCTAATGTCTTTTGTTATGTATTCTAGTCAAGCCTATGCTTATGATTCGATATCTCTATGCACTTATATCTATGTTTTGACCTCCAAACTAGAAGCAATAATGTCTCTCAGTAATCCAAGATTCCAAGTATTCAAGCTCTATATTGAGATGCTCATGACCCATATATTCATGTCTCATATTATGTTAGTTTCTAAGGAACTATACTTTTTATTATGTTACCTATTCATTTTATGTCGGGTTTTACCAAAGTGAAAAGTTTATGCAAACTTATGACTATTTCAGCTCTAAAAATAAGAAGCAATAGCTTCAAGTGTCAACCCTAGTCCCAATTGTTGACTATATCAATTCCGCCTTTATGCTACACAACTCATGATATATACTCACATATTCTCACTGTGCCCAGTCCTAAGAACTCCTGTTATGTATGTTTATGTCCAACTAACTCTCTATCTATGATCTAGACATTTGATATATGAAGCGCTTCATACCTATTGTATCGTATCAATATCTCGTGTCCCATCTTAGATATTGCAATAAGTATAAGTTATAATCTAATAGTGTTACTCCAATTCATGATGCTTATGCTCGGGTCCCTCAATGAACCTTCATATGTTAGTATGGTGGTGGTTGTGAAAGCATAGTAATACTTTAAAAAGGGAGTAGATATTCTTGATTGTGAAAAATTTTGATGTGATTTCTTGAGCTAACGTGATTTGTGAATGAGGAAAGAAGGAGATGAACTTTCATTATATGAAAAAGTTAGGAAGGAGATATATGGAAAAAAATCTTTGTGAGAATGATTGAAGTTGTTGGTTTTAGTGGGGAGACCTATCAAATAGGTGCGGTAGAGATAGGCTTGAATGTTGTGATTGATGTATACTCAAATTGATTTGCTATGTGGTTAGTACTCATCTATTTAAGGCATGAGGCTATTAGATTATAGTGATAAGATGGAGAAGTATCCTTAAAGGGATGTAGTGTATAGAGTACCATAGCTTAAACTAGCACATTTTTACTCCAAGGAAGGCTTCGATATGGAAGTTTGATGCAGTTAGACTTAAGCATTATTAGTTATGTATTTATCGGGAGAATTATAATATTGAAATGTTGAAATGTGATATTCATACTTGAAAGCATAATGGAGAAGCGTTGCTAAATTTAAAGGCTATTAGACGTATTATTTGAGGTAAAGAATGTTTCAACTCTATTCATGTGTCCTATGGGAGTCTCAATCCAAGTCTTGTACCAATCTAAATTATTCCGAGGATTCATAGGAAAAATTCATGTCTTGCAATGTTACAATCATGTGCTATAAAAAACATGCGAAGATCGTGTCTATGTCAAGTCTTGTTATCTCATGATTTATACTTACATGATTTACTTGATGATGTCATGAAGATTATCTTGAATGCCTATATATATTTTGTGGTGGAAAATAGAATTCCTAATGTGATTTTACGTACATTATTCCATACTTCAATAGCCTCAACAAAATCCTACCCATCATTCGACGACAAATAATTTCGGGGGGTATAATGTAACACACCGCATTTTTTGAGCTAGAATTCAAACCATCGTTCCAATGAGTATAGACCAAAACCCAATGATTCCTTGTTAATATATGTGTGTTTATTAATTCTATAATATTGGAATACCCTTGAATGAGAATTCAGGTCATAAAAATCTCCTAACTCAAAGACGAGTTGAGAACATTTCTAACAACTAAGCTTTATTGAATGTTTCAACTTGGGTGGACTTTAAACGATTATTACACATAGTACATATTTAGTTACATGTCCTACTATATAAAAAATAAAATATCTTTGAGTCTTCTTTCCAACGCAACTAGTTTCACCCTAATCCGATATCGGAGTAGAAAGTTATGCTCATTTTACTTTGGAGTGTCTGACTATCAAAAGGTGACGACAAAGTTGAAGAGTTGTCAACTAAGTGACGACTAAGTTGATGATCCATCAACCCTAGTTGTCACCCTTCACTATAAAGGATAAAATTCCACCCATAATTGACTCCTAGGGTGATGGGATGTCACCAAGTTGACGGTTCGTCAACCTAGTCATCAGCCGAGGAAAATCTAGCATTTTTGTTGGTTTCTCTAGGGGTGTTTTGCTCTTCTCCTTACCCCAAAATCCTCCCCCATGAATTAAATCATCCAATAATCATTATTATTCATCCCTAATCAGTTTTAAACATCTCACAATCCTCTCCACTCTTAAGAAAAAGAAAAATTAGGGTTTCTTTCAAGGCTAGCTTTCAAAATAATTCAAATTCCTTTTCATAAAGAAAAGGTATGTGGGGCTATCCTAAAATCTATAGGAATAAATTTTAAAGTTTTTAAAAGATCTAAAGTATATATGTACGCATGTATTATGAGATTTGAGAGCATGCATTGGAAACCCTGATTTATGATGAAATCATGTTTAAACCATGGTGGGGGGGGGGGGTTCCTAAACTTGAATTATGTTAATGTGTATGGATGTTATGAGTATGAAAAGTTGTATGAAAGCAAGATTTATGTAATTCCGTCTCTTGTTATGAAACCCATTGTCTTAACGATATTATGATTGTTTACAAAGTTGGTTAAAAGTTGAGTTTAAATGTTTTGCCAATGTTTATGGATTGTGATTATCTTATGAACGAATTGAGAGGGGGTTTTCCTTGTTTTATAGATGTTCATGTTTCATAATAAAGGACTTACATGTGATTGATAAAAGAGATGACCACACTTTTTCAAAGTATTGAAAAGAGAGTATTTTGCATATGATTGATGAAAGAGATGACCACACTTTGTCAAAGTATTGAAAAGAGAGTATTTTGCATGAGTTTCATATGTTTTGAAATAAGAACTCTCTTGTAATGTTTAAATATTTTTGGTGGTCAAATAACATGTTTGATTGAAAGGACTAAGGCATGATATGATGTGGATTATATATCACTTGAAATTCTTGGAGGACGATACCAAACAGATGAATGCCATGATAGATTCGGAACAGATCAGAATATAAACTTTATTAAGATTTTCAGATTTTGATTTCAATATGATGCATGTTTCACAAGGGTTAAAAATGGGCTCTAAGATATCTAGGTGGTTACCCGAAGAAGGCATGATTCCAGATAACTAATTTTCTGAAATTGTGTTTTGACGATGAGAGTTTTATGTCCCAAGATAGGGATTATACGCTGGCCCAGTGCCCTTTGGTGTATCAGAATCAGAAACTCCAACCTTGCAACAAACTTGGGTTGGGGGCTTGGTGGCCGAGTCAAGGACGGATTTCATATAGCCCATGGGATTTTTGAATTTTAGGGTATACCACTTAGATCAAAAGTAAGACAAAGAGTTGAGACATGGTTTACAAGAAAGTGTTTTGAAGCTCATCAAATTATGACCATGTGTTTTATGTATATACTATGCTAAATGTTAGTTTCTAAATGTTCTTGACTATTTATATGGAATACATGTTGTTTTTGGTTAGTTATGTGTACCAATACATTCCAGGTATTGATCATCCTTCGTGGCGGCTACATTAACTCATAATGTAGGTTCTAAGGCAACTTTCCATAGTTTTACAAGCCAGTAGATTATTCCAAGAGTTCAGAGGTTGTGAGCCTCCCTTGCTTTGGAAGGAATTCTATTCTTATGTTACTCCAGTTATTTTATGGTTCGACCGGGGGCCTTGTCCTGACCTAGTCAGTTAGTATTCAGTAGAGGATTCGTAGATGAGATGTAAGTATTATGTCGTCAAAACTTTTGGACACAGTTTGATTGTAAGTTTTTGTTGAACACTGTCATATCTTATGCATTTTGATATATGTATGGATTATGTTCATGATAGCATGTTATGGGGTCTCTCGTGCCTTCGTGGTTTGGGATACTCGTCGTGGCTAGGGCTTCGGCTCGTGTCATGACAAGGATCTAGAATTTGCTTCTTCTTTATCTCTGCACCAAGAGACAATCAAACCACTTCCTGAACCATCACACCACCATCCTTAGATTTTAGGAGATAGACCCTAAGATTAACCAAGTGGTGAATATCCTTCACTGATTCTCGTTTAACCTTTTCCATAAGAGCCAAACTCCCTATGGATAACCTGTTAAGAGCATCATCAACCACATTAGCTTTACCTGGGTAGTAGTGAAGACTCTTATTATAGTCCTGGTGAAGCTCCAACCATCTCCTCTTCCTAAAATTTAGCTCCTTCTAAGTGAACACATACTGTAGACTCTTATGATCAGAAAAGATGTCCACGTGCACTCCATATAAATAAAGCCACTAGATTTTCAAAGAAAAAACCCCTGCTAAAAGCTCCAAATCATTAGTGGAATAATTCCTCTCATGCATCTTCAATTGCCTAGAAGCATAGGCAATAACCTTCCCATGGTGCATCAAACTACAACCAAGTCCCATCCAGGACGCATCACAATAAACCACAAATCCATTATTACTTTTAGGCAATGTCAAAATCGGAGTTGAAGTTAGCTTATCTTTAAGCTTCTCGAAACTCCCCTCATAAGCATCTGACCAAGAAAACTTTACCTTCTTCTGAGTTAACTTAGTCAATAGGGAAGCTATCGTCAAGAAACCTTCCATAAACCGCCTATAATACCAGCCAAACCCAAGAAGCTTCGAATGTCGATTGGAGTCATGGGTCTAGGCCACTATTTAACCACAACCACCTTTTGTGGATCCACCATGATCCCCTTACTAGAAAAAATATGACCAAGAAAAGTTATAGCATTCAACCAAAACTCACACTTGGAGAACTTGGCATACAACTACTGCTCCTTTAAGGTCTGTAACGCTATACGAAGGTGATTGACATGATCCACCTCACTCTTAGAATTAACAAAGATGTCATCAATGAGCACAATAATAAAAAAATCCAAAAACTACCTGAAAACTCTATTCATCAAATCCATAAATATCGCCGGGGCATTAGTCAAACTGAATGACAAAACCAAGAACACAGAGTGCCCATACCGAGTTTGGAAAATCCTCTTCCCTAATCTTAAGATGTTGATACCTAGATCGAAGATCTATCTTAGAAAAGAATTTGGCACTTTGCAACTGATCAAAAAATTTATCTATCCATGGAAAAGGATACTTGTTCTTTGACATGACCCGCCGTAGGGCCTTATTATAATGGGTGTCCCAAGTCCAACCTATACCGGAGACCACCTCTATTACCCAACCCAACCTCCAGCCGCCTGCCCTAAGTTGACTAATTTTCGAGCATCTAATAAAGTAGTGTAACAGCTCATATAAAGACTTTGGAAAAAGATCACAACCGTGACCGACCCAATAGAGTCTCACCATCCCATACCAGTAATCCAACCATACCAAACCATACCAAAATATGGGCCAAAAACCAGGCCATAACTAAGGACGTTCCAAAACATAATATAATTAGTCCCAAAATGTAATATGATAGAACAGTGAGAAATTATGTCCGATAAAGCCAGCTTCTAGCCTATTCAAATGCTAATGTTGACTCCAATACCGATCTTACTCATTCCCACACATAGAAGTACCATAAAGCCTCTAACCAAAAGAGTAATAAAATCCGATTGGTATATGACCCCAACCATAGCCAAAACCAATGTCCAAAATAAAGCTAAAGTGTCTAGAAATATCCATAACATGAAATGGAGCCTTCTGAAATAATGGAAGCTCACCACTTTAGTACAAATATTATCCCTAAGTCAATCACTATATAGGAGGTGTAGAATGGTCGGTTTCTACATAACGTAGGCATACAGTCGCTAGTCGACGGGGTTAGCAAGTGACTACTAGCATGATCTCAGGGTAAGGATAAAATAATTCCATTTATAAAACCAAGTTAAAAAAATCCATCTGTACACAACCATACATATATATTTATATCTATAACCATGCCGGGAAAATGGGATCGAGTTTATCATACCTTTAAACCCTTTACCTGGGCTTTATAGCTTTCTCATCCTAAACCTCTCACGAGCTATATGGGTTCAACTCCCCCTGTTGAAAGGGCCCCCGTGTGTATAGCCACACGACCAGGGAAATATCCCATGGGATGACTAGTACATCTCCAATATAAAGTGTGACATCAGCACACGGTCACCAAGACCAACCTCATATTGGCAAATATGATTTTCCAGTTTTGGTCACCCCGGGACCTCCACCTTCCACGGTTTTGCTACACATCCCACCATTAATGCCTAATTAAAATCATTTTCCAAATAACCAAACCATTATCCATTTATTAACTAAGGCCATTAATATTGGTATCTTCATACCAACTCTTACTTGCATGTATCATCCATAGCCAACCATTTATAGGTTTAAGGGGACTTTCAAGTGCCCTTTCATTTACCATATTAAACCACTTGGGAGACTTCCATGTTCCCCACAAGCATAACCAATCAGCCTTTAGCCTTTCCAAACCATTTAAACCATGCATAATTCTTTTACCAAGTTTAAAAACATGCAAGAGTTCCATTAAAAGAAGTCAATACAATGAACATATCTTTATAAGCATGTTGTCAAACACATTAGGGGCATAATATGACCAAGACTAATTCCAATTACCAATAAACCATTCATATTCAATCCAGTTATCCAAAACCATCATTAATGCATATAAAAGCATAATTAAAACCTGGAAAACCATAACAAACCATTTAACATCAAAACCCCAAATCATACTTGAAAGCCAAAATCATGTAATAGTAAAACCATGAAAACATTCATATAAATCATGCCTTTAAGTAAAATTAATAATAAGGTAAGAGAACATACCTTAAACCAAGATGATGATGGAAAGAAATCACCAAGACAAGCCCCAAATTGATCCCTTAGTTGAAACCCTAGCTCCCCTTATCCAAAAGCTCTTGACAAAATTATGAAGTATTTAGAAAAAGTTTCTAAGTGTTAATGAATAGAATAATACGGGTAAATAATCTTCCAAGTAGGATAGAAGTCGTGGGACCCTTTTAGGATGAGAGGAGAAATGTCCAGAATACCCCCACTTAAGTTGCACCAAAATCTCATCATAGGGATACGACTGACCCATACGATTCGTACCCTATGATACGATTGATATCCACCATTTGTATCCTGAACCTCCACCCTTGGACCAAACACTATCCAGTATACAACTCATCCAACTAAGTCATAACTACATTATATGATCCATATCCATGACTCAAATCCCTGGCAGAATAAAATACCAGGAGGACAAAATAATGTCTACCATATGAGTCTCTGGTATGATTCATACCCTGGCTTACGGCTCATAGTGATCCACTCGTACTCAGATCCAACCTAAGTAACCAAGTCTAAGATTAACGTAAGGAACTGAATAATCTGTAACCACCAATACGACTTATACCCATAAGTCGTATCCATTCCAATAACCAAAATTCATCCCACAACTCAACACTGGTTAGTGTACGACCGGCCCATAACATCCGTACCCCAACATACGGCTTATACCCATGAGTTGTACTAGGTCCAGAGACCAGAATTCTAGGAAATTTTCTAAGGTCCAAAAACTAGGGTGTTTCAGTCTCCCTACTAGGAACATTTGTCCCCAAATGACGGATAAGGTAGGGGTAACCAGATGCTAGAGTCATTTACATTAAGTTATCAAATATATTCCCAATCTTTAACAAAGTTCAAAAATAAAAAGGCAAAGATATAAATATTTCCCTTAACAAACTCTAGAAATAAAGATGTGTTGAAGACGCATACCTTCCATACGAATCCTTGGAGCAAAAAACAAATACGGATATTTGGACTTCATGTCCTCTTCTGCTTCACATGTAGTTTCTTCCACCTTATGGTTCCACCAAAAAACCTTAACTAAAACCACACCCTTGGTTCGTAACCGATAAACCTACCTATCTAATATCTCAATCGGAACTTCTTCATAAGACAAAGAATCCATGAGACCCAATCCTTCCAAAGCAGTAATCGAAGAAGGATCACCAATGCACTTTCTCAACATGGAAACATGAAAGACCGAATGAACCAAACTCAAATTAGAAGTCAACTCCAGCTTATAAGCAACATTACTAACTTTCTGCAAAATCACATAAGGACCCATATACCTGGGACTGAGCTTCCCCTTCTTGCCAAACTGCATTACTCCCTTCATGGGAGATACCTTGAGAAAAACCTTATCCTCAACCTCAAACTCCAAGTCTCTATGGCTAAAAATCATATAGGCCTTTTGGCGACTTTGGGCAGCCTTAAGACAATCCAAATGACCTTCACCTTATCCATAGCCTAGTAAACCAAGTTGGGACCAAACATGTCCGCCTCACCAAGCTCAAACCAACCAATAGGAGATCTACACCTCCTACCATACAACGCCACAAAAAGAGCCATACCAATACTAAAATAATAGTTATTATTGTAAGTAAACTCCACCAAAGGAAGATACTCAACCTATTTTCCACCATAATCAATAACACACGCCAAAAGCATATCCTCTAATGTCTAAATATTTCTCTCTGCTTTCCCATCTATTTATGGATGAAAAGCAATACTCAAACTCACCTTGGTCCCCAACTCTCTATGAAAATATCACCAAAAGTGAGACATAAACTGCATGCCACGATCAGAAATAATTGAAATAGGCACCCTATGTAGCTTCACAATCTCCTGAAAATATAGCTTTGCATAATCATCCACCGAGAAGGTATTTGTAACACCCCAAAATCTAGTTCCCAGGACACCACACGGTGCTCAAAACTACAAGTAGTCTTGAGCTAACCCTGACTGCTTTCTACTAAGTATGGATCATAACATAGGGAAAATATGAATATGAAATCATAATAATGTGGAAAATCTTATCTGAAACATGCTGGAAGTCTTGGTAAAACAATACTAAACAATCTGAATTTTGAATCAAATGTCTAAAACTGAATCTAGTAGTTCGACAAGCCTTTATTATTTGAATCTAGAGAGTCCTGGGATAGGTCCCCAGCTGACGCAAACTATCTAAAATGAATAAAGGAACATCTACTAATAAACTAAAATTATGAATAAATAAGTCACCAAACTATGAGGTCTCACCAACTATAGTGATGTAGATAAGATGCTCAAAGATTAATCGCGCTACTAAGACTGAGCACCTGAACCTACATTATGAGACAATGTAACACATAGACATATATGTGGATCAGTACTTTAAGGATGTACTAAGTATATGAGGGTGCATGCAATAAGTAAACAATATTATCAAAGTTTATAAAATCATGAATGTTAAATGTAAATGACTCATGCAGGCTTGAGAAAATCTAAAAGCTGAAGATCATAGTCAAGAATCGTAAAACATATAGTATAAATCTTGTGACCCATAAACCTTAGTTCTGAAATTTGTATTATGTTCTCATTCTTAAATCATATTTGAAAACTTATTATGCAAGTGAATTCTTTCAAAGCTTTAGGAAATATATTCTCAACTGTTAAATTGTAGGAAAAATATCTTATAAAAATATTCTGAAATTCCTTACTATTAGATAAGTTCTCTTAACTGACATAATCCATGTAAGCTATAGGGAGTCAAATGTCTTGACCTCCTAAGGAGGAAACCTCACGTTGGGGAGAGGTGCCATACTCTTGCTAGGGAGTATAACCTAATCCATTTGATCGATCACAAGCTAAATTTGTCATCCATATAAATGGGAATAATTTGAGTCTGTGCCTACTTTGGCTACGTAGTTCTATGAAAGATAGGGCATGTTGATCCCACACTTCCCACTTGATGCTACATACTACTCCTTCTTAAATCTGTATGATCAAACCATTGGAAATCCACTTTTAGAAACTAGCATAAGGATTCGTATGAAAACCAGTTATGCATTTATCTAAGTAAATCTGAGTTTTGTAAACGGTAAAATCTATAGTGGATTCCAAAGTTAAACCAATGATCAAAGATCAAAGCATTTTCTGAAAATTGAGACTAATTTGTTCATAAGATGCTTAAAGCATCATCTTTCTTGAAATAACAATATTAAATCTTAGAATGATAATTCATGCTTCAATCTCATGTTAAATCATCATAATAATCATGCTTGATAATGTCAATATTGATAAAACAACTCAATCTAGAAATTTCAGCAATATGCATGGAGATATGAACAAAATCATGTAATTCAATTTCTTAATCAATGGAAATATCACAAACTTGTAAATAACAATGATAAGCATAAGCCTTAAATTAAATTTCATCAGAAATCACATAAATTGCAGTAAAGTTTTAGGCACAAGGATGAAAAATTATCCTTGTTCAAACCCCATATACCTTAATTTGATGATCTAGCCACTAGAACTTGAATCTTAGATCTCTATTGATGTTTTGGAGATGGTTTCTTGAAGTGCTTAAATTGGGGATTCTAAATCTTGAATTGTCTTGGAGGATTAATGGAGGAATTTTTAGTTTCTTGGAGAGGAAATATGATGAACTAGGATTTTACTTTGAGGAGAATGATGAATAGGGCAAAAGTGCTTTGATATTTGGTTAATCTTATGTTTTTGGATGGATTGGGTGTTGGGGGATTTACCAAAATACCCTCTTTAAATTCTTAAATAGAACTGTAAAATATACTTTTTCCCAATTTGGGTGGCCACCGCGACACGCCACTATCATGGTGGCTCGCTGGAAATTGACAAATGAGAACTGGGCAGACTCCACGATGCGGAGTCATAATGGTGCCTCTTAGGAATACCATTTTGGCACATGGCGCGATGCGCCATTATCACACTGGACCTACGGAAATTGAAGACTGGGAAATTATCCCTCTCAAGGATGCACCAATATCACGGAGGTCCACTATAATATGACAATTTTGAGTTGACACTGCTCCAAGGCGCGCTAAGGGTCTAAATGATGGTGTTTTATGACTGGGACTTAAAATGGCCGTATCTTCTTACCCGGTTATTGGATTTATGTGAATCTTAGATCGTTGGAAAGATAATTTAATTTCCTACGCCATGAAAAGTCCAAATCTAAAGAATTCCTCACAAAACAAACATCAATCATTCTAGAAGATACTTATTGTCATTTTTAAGATGAGTTTAAGCTAGGAAAAATCACAGGGTATTACAATATCTCCCCCTTGGAGACATTCATCCTTGAATGTGGCAAGTTAAGCTGAAATTTCTGAGGAATCTTAGAGCATAAGATACCATGCACAACTGAAGTGAACTGAGCAACTGTATCTAAATCATTCTAAGCTTCTGAGTAATTCTGTAAGTGCATGAACTTACATGAGGACAACTATATAGCTGAATGTATGATTAGAAAAGAAATGGATTCAGGAAGAGCAGTACCTTCAGCTAGATCTGAGTTTACAGAGAAGAGGTGAGGGTACTTGGCTCACATGTCTGATTCTGTTTCCCAAGTAGCTCCCTCAACCAACTAATTCCGCCAAAGACTTTGACCAAGGGAACTGCTTAGTTCCTTAGTCTACAGATCTGATGATCTAGAATCTCAACTGGAATCTATTCGTATGAAAGGTTGTTCTGAATATCTGAGCTTTATAATGGAACTACAATAGTGGAGTCCCCAATACTCTTCTTAAGCATAGAAATGTGGAATACGGGATGAACAGCTAACAAATCTGCAGGCAACTCAAGCTCATAAGCTACCTTCCTAACATGACTTAGAATTTTATAAGGACCAACATACCGGGGACTAAGCTTCCCCTTCTTACCAAATCTCTTCATCCTTTCATAGGTGAAATCTTCAGATACACAAAATCACCAACCTCAAACTCGAGGTCCCTTCTTCTCACATCTGTATATGATTTCTGGTGACTCTGGGCTATTTTCAATCTTTCTCTAATTAACTTAACTTTATCTATGGCCTCAAACACTACATCAATCCCAAGAAAAGAGTCTCCATCCACTTCAAACCAACCTATGGGTAATCTACATCTCCACCTATAAAAAGCCTCAAACGGATCCATTCGAATGCTAACATGATAATTGTTATTATAAGTGAAATCAATGAATGGCAATTGCTCATCCCAACTACCCTTGAAATCAAGAGAACATGCCCTCAACATATCTTCTAGAGTTTGGATAGTCCCTTCTGCCTAACCATCTGTCTGAGGGAGAAAAGTTAAACTAAGGTGGACTTGGGTACCAAGACCCTTCTGAAAGGCTTTCGAAAACTAGAAAGTAAACTGAGTACCCCTATCTGAGATGATAGACAAGGGAACCCCATGCAATCTAACTAACTCTCAAATATACAACTTAGCATAATCCTCAGCTGTATAAGATTTGTGAACTGGAAAAAAATGCGCTGACTTAGCCAATCTGTCTACAATAACCCAAATCGAATCATGATTACGACACGAATGGGGTAAACCAATCACAAAATCCATGTTCTCCTCCTCTTACTTCCCAGTGGGGATGCCAAACTCTTGAAACATACCACCAGGTCTTTGGGGTTCTACCATAACCTATTGACAAGTTTCACACTTTTTATGAAATCTGCTATATCTCTCTTCATACCACTCCACCAATAGATTTTCCGCAAGTCATGGTACATCTTGGTAGCACCTGGATGAATAGAATAACGCATACTATGCACTTCGACCATAATTCTCTGTCTTAACTCATCAACAAAAGGCACACACAATCTATTCTGATATCTCAAAATGCCATATCCCCCTTGGGAGAAAACCTCTAGTCTTTAGTGTTTAACCATGTCCTTCTGTTTGACTAAACTAGAATCCTTATCTTGCTTCTCCTTTACTTCCAAAACTAGAGAAGATTCGGAACTACTCTGTACCCAAACTTTCCCTTCAGCTGAATCAACCAACCTAATACCCAATCTAGCCAAACGATAAACTTCTTGAGCTAACTCTTTCTTATCACTCTCCACATGAGCAACACTATCCATAGACAACCTACTAAGGGCGTCTGCCACTACATTGGCCTTGCCCAATTGATACAACACACTCATATCATAATCTTTCAACAACTCCAACCACTTCTCTGATAGAGATTCAACTCCCTCTGTGTAAACACATACTGCAAACTTTTATGGTTCGTGAACACATCAACATGTACACCATACAGATTAATGTCTCCATATTTTCAAAGTAAACACCACAATAGCTAATTTATGATCATTAGTTAGGTAATTCTTTTTGTGAGGCTTCAATTGTCTAGAGGCATAGACTACGACCTTACCTCTCGACATCAACACACAACCCAAGCCAATTCTAGAGGCATCACAATAAATAATAAAGTCATTTATACTATTAGGTAATGCTAGAATTGGGGATGAAGTAAGTCAAATCTTCAACTCCTGAAAACTTTTCTCGTAGGAATCTGACCACAGAAACTTAACTTTCTTTTGGGTCAATCTAGACATACAAGATGCGATAGAAGAGAAACCTTTAACAAAATGGTAGTAATCACCGGCTAGACCCAAAAAATTTCTAATATTTGATGGAGAGATAGGTCTAGGCCAATTCCTTATGGCTTTTGTCTTTTGGAGATAGACTCTAATGCCATTGGCGGAGAAAATATGACCGAGAAAGGCTACTGATCTTAGCCAAAATTAACACTTGCTGAATTTGGTGAATAATTGATGATCTCTAAGAGTTTGCAAGACAACTTTAAGATGATCTTCATGGTCATCCTCACTGCGGGAGTATACAACGATGTCATCTGTGAATATTATGACAAATAAGTCTAGATACTATTTGAACACTTTGATCATAAGGTCCATGAAAGTTGCTGGGGCATTGGTTAGCTCAAACGACATGACTAGAAACTCAAAATGACCATAACAGGTTTGGAAAGCTATCTTTGGAATATCACATTCCCTTACTTTAAGTTGATGATAGCCGGATCTAAGGTCTATCTTTGAAAAATAACTTGCACCTTAGAGTTGATCAAATAAGTTATCAATTCTAGGAAGAGGATATTTGTTCTTGACTGTGACCTTATTTAGCTGATGATAGTCAATGCACATACATAAAGAACCATCTTTCTTTCGCACGAATAGGATGGGAGCACCCCATGGAGAAATACTAGGCCTTATAAACCTTTATCTAAATGATCCTTGAGTTGCTCCTTCAAATCCTTAAGCTCTGCAGGAGCCATACTGTAAGGAGGGATAAAAATAATTTGAGTATCCGGGAGAAGGTCAATGCCAAATTCTATATCTCTATTGGGAGGTACCTCTGGGAGATCTTCTGGAAAAACATCAGGAAACTTGGTGACCACACGGACGGACTGAGGTGTTGGAGTCTCAGACTTAGTGTCTTTAACTCAAACTAAATGGTAAATGCAACCTTTGGATATCAACTTTCTGGCTTTGAGATAAGATATGAAATGACTCTTGGGAGATACTGAATTACCTGACCACTCAAAGACAGGCTCATCAGGAAATTAAAACTTCACCACTCAGGTGTGACAATCTATAGAAGCATAATAGGAATGAAGCAAATCCATACCCAAAATAAGATCAAAATCAACCATGTCTAACTCTATCTGGTCTGCCAACATGACTTTATGAAGAACAGTGATAGGATACTTTTTATAAATCTATTTGGCAACAACTGACTCACCTACTGGAGTAGAAACCAAAAAAGGCTCGGGGATCTTTTCCAAATTTATCTCAAAATTTACTACAACTAATGGGTTCAGATAAGAGAAACTCGACCCAGGGTCTAACAACACATAAACATCAAAATGAAAGACACGAAGCATACCAGTCATGAGATCAGGTGAATCCTTCTTCTCCTGATAGGATGGTAAAGCATAAAACTGATTCTAGAGCTGACCACCATCGATACTAGATGATGCACCCTAAGAAGGAGTTGGGCAACCTAAAGAAGATGGTGTACTATTAGCCTGAGTTTGAGGACAAATATCCTTATTTCCCTAGCTAGGATGTGGGCACTCTTTGATTCCATGGCCTGGCTGGCCACACCCATAATAACCTTTCTATCCCACTAGACACTCACCAGGATGATTCTTTCCATACCTAGCACACTAAAGATAGCTGGTCCTTCCACTCACACTATTCTGAGATCTAGACATAGAAGACTTACCCCACTGTTTTGGCCTATTTTTGGGTGCAGGAGCACTCAATAAAGAAGGTACAAGAGTAGATAAATGATTCTAAAATTGCGAACAATTTCCTCCTCTAAACTAATTTTGACCATGATCAAATTTCCCTATTCTATTCTTCTTATTTATTCTCTCTCTTTTCTTCATCTTTTCTACCTCAATCTATTGAGCATGCATCATTAATATATGGAGTTCCATGTCCCTTTTAAGCTCGTAGTCCTACACTCCTTAACTACCATCCCAAATATACCGATCACAAACTTACTCATGCTTAACCTAGGGTCAGCCATCTGATCAGAGGCATACTTAGACAACTGGTTGAACTTAAGGCAATACTCCTTCACTGTCATTGAGCCCTGCCTTAGGTTCATAAACTTTTTTATCTTAGCTTCCCTCTTCTTAAGTGGGAAGAACTTCTCTAAGAACGTATCCTAAAAAATCTGCCAAGTCATGGGACCTATATTCTCTCCTCTACTCTTCTTTCACATCACTACCCAATCATAAGCAACATCCTACAGCCTATAGGATGCTAATTCTACACTTTCTCTTTAGAAACATGCATAATTCCAGTGATCTTCTTCACCTAATCAAGATATAACTATGGGTCCTCTCCAGCTTTCAACCCAAAGAATAATGGTGGGTTCATTCTCATGAAATCTCGGATTCTGGCTGAGGATATGTCCCTATCCTACTGAGGTGGGACTGCAGCCTGATGGTTGCCCTGAACATTAGCTGTCACAGCTTGGGCTAGCACCTGAAAGGTAGCCTAAAATTCTACATGTGACATATTCTCATTCAAAGAATCTACGGACTGAGGTGGCTGGTTATCATTTCTGCGGGCGTTAGCTCAATAAGGAGGAACTTTCTATCATGTGAAAGCACAATTTAGAAGCAATAGAGACAATGAATGCATGATAGATCATGAAAAAACATATGATTTCCTAAAATGATCCATAGCCTCTTACTCATAGATGTGGCGGGCTTCACACCGATGATCAAGACTATGTAACGCAGCTTGTCTGAATCCCTATGACTTTCTAAACCTTAGGCTCTGATACCAAGTTTGTAACGCCTCAAAATCTAGTTCCCGAGATGGTACACAGTGCTCCGAACTACAAGTAGTACCGATCTAACCTTTGCTGGGTTCTATTAATGCTGGATCTCAACATAGGGAAAAATATGAATATGAAATCATAATAATGCGGAAAATCTTATCTAAAACATGCTGGAAGTCTTGGTAAAACAATACTGAACAATCTAAATTTTGAATCAAATGTCTAAAATTGAATCTAGTAGTATTACAAGCCTCTACTATTTGAATCTAGAGAGTCAGTGAGACAGGACCCATCCAACTCAAACTGTCTGAAATGAATAGAGGAACCTCTACTAATAAACTAAAATTATGAATAACTAAGTCCCCGAACTATAAGGACTCACCAACTATAGGGATACAGATAGGATTCTCGAAGATCAATCACATAGCTGAGACTGAGCACCTGAACCTACAGTATGTGACAATGTAGCACGTAGACGTATATGTGGATCAGTACTTTAAGGATGTACAGAGTATATGGGGGTGCATGCAATAAGTAAACAATATAATCACAGTTTATAAAATCATGAATGTTAAATATAAATGACTCACGCAGGCTTGAGTAAATCTAAAAGTTGAAGATCATAGTCAAGAATTGTAAAACAGATAGCATAAATCTTTTGAGCCATAACACTTAGTTCTAAACTCTATATTCTATTCTCATTCTTAAATCATATCTGAAAACTTATTCTGGAAGGGAATTCTTTCAAAGCTTTAAGGAATATATTCATAATTGTTAGACTGTAGGGAAAATATCTTATAAAACTATTCTGAAAATCATTATTAGGGAGGTTCTCTTAAGCGACATAAATCATGTGAGCTACATGGAGTCCAAAATCTTAACCTCTTAAGGAGGAAACCTTATGCTGGGGACAGGTATCATACTCTTGCCAGGGAGTATAACCTAATTCAGGTGATCGATCACAAGATAAATTTATCTTCTATATAAATGGGAATAATCTGATTCTATACCTACATTGGCTATATAGTATTTGAAAAATAGGGCACGTTGATCCCACACTTCCCACTCGATGCTAAATACTTCTCCCTCTTAAATCTATATACTCAAACCATTGGAAATCCACTTTTTGAAACTAGAATAAGGATTCGTATGAAAATCAGTTATGCATTTATCTGAGTAAATCTGAGTTTTGTAAACTGTAAAATCTATAATGGATTCCAAAGCTAAACCAATGATAAAAAGATCAAAGCTTTTTCTGAAAATTGAGAGTAATCTATTCATAAGATGCTTAAAGCATTATATTTCTTGAAATAATAATATTAAATCTTTAGATAATAATCCACACTTCAACCTCATGTTAAATCATCATAATAATCATGCTTGATAATGTCAATATTGATAAAACAACTTAAAATCTGGAAATTTCAGCAATATGCATTGAAATGTGAATAAAATCATTTAATTCAATTTCTAAATCAATGGAAATATCATAAACTTGTAAATAACAATAACGCGCATAAACCCTAAATTAAATTTCATGGGAAATCACATAAATTGCAGTAAAGTTGTAATTAAAATAAAGTTTTGGGCACAAGGATGAAAGAATTATCCTTGTTCAAACCCCACATACCTTAATTTGATGATCTGGATGCTAGAACTTGAATCTTGGATCTTTATTGATGTTTTGGAGATGGCTTCTTTGAGTTCTTGAATTGGGGATTCTAAATCTTGAATTGTCTTGGAAGATTGATGGAGGAATTCTGAGTTTCTTGGAGAGGAAGTATGATGAACTAGGGTTTTGCTTTGAGGATAATGATGAATAGGGCATAAAGTGCTTTGATATTTGGTTAATCGTACGTTTTTGGATGGATTAGGGGTTGGGGATTTAAGAAAATATCATCTTTAAATTCTTAAATGAGACTGGAAAACATACTTTTTCCTGATCTGGGTGGCCACCCGATGCGTCACTATCGCGGTGGCTCACTGAAAATTGACAAATGGGAACTGGGCAGACTCCGCGATGCGGAATCATCACGGTGCCCCTTAGGAATACCATTTTAGCACATAGCGTGATGCGCCATTATCGCGCTGGACCTCTAGAAATTGACGATTGAGAAATTGGCCCTTTTCATGATGCACCAATATCGTGGAGAGCTACTGGAAATTGACAATTGGTATTTGACACTGCTTCGCATCGCTCTAAGGGTCTAAATGATGGTTTTTTACTACTGGGACTTAAAATAGCCATATCTTCTTACCCGGTTATCGAATTTATGCAAATCTTATATCATTGAAAAGCTAATTCAATTTCCTACGCCATGGAAAGTCCAAATCTAAAGAATTCCTCACAAATTAAACATCACTCATTCTAGAATCTACTCATTGTCTTTTTGGGGAGAGTTTAAGCTAGGAAAAATCACGGGGTACTACAGTAGTCTGCACTGGCAAAATGTACGCAGACTTAGTCATCCTATCTTTGATGACCCAAATCAAATCATATTGATTTTGAGACTAAGGAACACTGGTAATGAAGTCCATATTGATCACTTCCAACTTTCACTCGGGCAAATCAATTTCTTGATACAACCCTTCTGGCCTCATATGCTCAATCTTAACCTATTGAAAGACCATGCACTTGACCACAAGATCAACCACATCCCTCCTCATGCCATTCCACCAATATATCTCCTTGGTATCATGATACATCTTAGTAGAGCTGGGTTGGACAACATAGAGTGACTCATGCACCTCAGCTAAAACCCTTTGTCATAACCCATCGACATTAGGAACACATAACCTCCTTTGGTACGGTAAAGTACCATCACCACTGATCTCAAACACCCCTACCTTTTTCCTACCAATGTCACTCTTGATTTTCATTAAGATAGGATCCAGGACTTGTTTCTCCTTATTCTCCACACCAAAAGATGATCAAACTACTTCTTGTACCACCACACCATCATCCTTGGAGTCTAAGAGGTGAACTCCAAGATTAGCCAAGCGGTGAATATCCTTCACCAATTCCCACTTTGCTTCCTATATATGATCCAAACTCCTCATGGATAACCTGCTAAGAGCATCAGTAACCACATTAGACATACTAGGTGATAGTGAAGACTCATATCATAATCGTTGATAAGCTCAAGTCATCTTCTCTGTCTAAGGTTAAGCTCTTTCTAAGTGAACACATACTGTAGATTCTTATGATCAGAAAAGATATCCACGTGAACACCATACAAATAATTCCACCATATTTTCAAAGCAAAGACAACGGCCAACAGCTCTAAATAATGAATAGGATAATTCCTCTCATGTACCTTCAACTGCCTGGAACCATAGGCAATCACCTTTCCATGCTGCATCAACACACAACCAGGCCCTACCGAGATGCATCACAATAAACCATGAACCCGTCATTACCTTTCAGTAAAGTCAAAATTGAAGCCGAATTTAACTTATCCTTCAACTTCTCGAAACTCCATTCACAAGCATCTAACCAAGAAAACTTGACCTTCTTCAAAGTTAACTTAGTCAAAGGAGCAGATATCGATGAAAAGCTTTCCACAAATCTCCTGTAACACTCGGATAATCCAAGAAGCTCCAAATGTCAGATGGAATCATAGGTCTATGCCACCAGTTCACCACAATAACCTTTTGCGGATCCACCAAGATCCCTTCACTAGAAATAATATGACCCAAGAGAGTTATAGTGTTCAACAAAAAATCACACTTAGAGAACTTGGCATACAACTGTTGTTCATTTAAGGACTGTAACACCACACGAAGGTGATTAGCATGATCCACCTCACTTTTCAAATAAACAAGAATGTCATTAATGAATATAATGGTGAAGAGATCTAAATACTAATGAAAAACTCTGTTCATCAGATCCATAAACACCGTCGAAGCATTATCTAGCCCAAATAACATTACCAAATTCTCAAAGTGCCCATACCAAGTATGAAGAGTCATCTTGGGGATCACCACCTCCCTAATCTTTAGTTGATGGTACCTAGATCAAATATTTATCTTAGAAAAAAACTTGGCGCCTTGCAACTAGTTAAATAGATCATCTATTCTTGGAAGAGGATACTCTTGACCATCACCTTGTTCAGCTACCAATAGTCAATGCACATTCGAAGGGAACCATCCGTCTTGTGCAAAAACAACACCGGTGCACCCCAAAGAGATAAACTAGGATAAATAAACCACTTATCCAAAAGATCCTTGAGTTCCCTCTACTCGTCCGGGCCATTATATATGGAGGAATAAAAATTGGACGAGTGTCCAGAATTGGACGGTGCACCCCTTTAGCATTAACCCTAAATGAGATAGAAGAGTTTCCTTGTGTTCAAGTTCTATGAGGCATGATCTGAAAGACAAACAAACAAGGATTAGAGAAGATTTAAGGACTACGACTCCAATCTTGAAAATATAATATCAAGAAAGTAAAACATTCCTAAATGCCTTGTAGCCTCTCCCTTATGAGTTGGGCACGCTATACACCCCTAAAACAGACTCTACTAGACATGAATTTGTGGACTCCTAATTTACCATGAACCTAGGCTCCAATGCCAACTTGACATGACCCATCTTGGGGCTTTATCATAATGGGTGTCCTAAGTTCGACCCGGACTGGAGACCAACCCCGTTACCCAACCCAACCTCTAGTATCTTCCCTGAGTTGGTTGAATTCTGAGTATGTAATAAAGTAGTATAACATCTCACATAAAGACTTTGGAAATAGATCACAACTGTGACCTACCCAATCAGGTCTAACCATCCTATACCAGTAATCCAACCATACCAAACCATACCAAAACAAGGTCCATAACCAAGGACATTCCAAAACATAATATAATCGTCCCAAAATGTAATATGATGGAACAGTGAGAAATTATGTTCGATGATGGCAGCCTCCCAGTCTATTCTAATGCCAAGGCTAATACAAATATCGATCTTACACATTCCAACCCATAGAAGTACCATAAACCCTCTAACCAAAAGAGTAATAAAATCTATTTGGGACATACCCCCAACCATAGCCAAAACTAATGTCCAAAATAAAACCAAAGTAACTAAGTCAAAGTAACCACTCGTACTCAAATCCAACCTAATAACAAAGTCTAAGATTAAGTTAAGAAACCAAACAATCTATAGCCACCAATACAACTTGTATCCCTAAGTCGTATCCATTCCAGTCACCAAAATCCATCCCACCAACAAACACTAGTCAGTATACGATTAGACAATACCATTTGTACCCCATCATACGGCTCATACCCATGAGTCGTACTAGGTCCAAAGACTAGAATTCTAGGAAATTTTCTAAGGTACAGAAACTAGGGTATTTCATTCTTGACCATTACCTTGTTCAATTGATTATAGTCGTTGCATATCTGAAGGAAACCATCCTTCTTGCACATGAATAAAACCGGTGCACCTAAAGGAGACACACTAGGATGGATGAAACCCTTATCCAAAATATCTTTAAGTTGCTCTTTGAGTTCTCTCAACTCATCTAGAGCCATTTGATAAGGAGGAATAGATATTGGACAAGTGTCCAGAACCAAATCAATACCAAACTCAATCTCCTTATCCAAAGAAACACCAGGAAGATCATCTGGAAAGACCTCAAGAAACTCAATCATTACCATAACCGAATGAAAAGAAGGATTTTCTGAGTTATTATCTTTAACCCAGACCAGATGATAGAGATGCCTTTTAGAGATTAATCTCTACGCTCTAAGATAAGAAATATACCTTCCCCTAGGAGCTAGGGAACCACCCTCCAACTTAATAAATGGTTCACCAGGAAACCTAAAGACAACCTTAAAGGTCCGAAAACCTAAGGACGCATAACAAGAGTGTAGCCAATCCATCCCTAGAATAATATAAAATCTATCATATCAAGTTCAAATAAATCCACCAAAGTCTACCTACCACCAAAATATACCACACCCCCCATAGACTCTTTTAGTAATAACCGAGTCACCTACCAGGGTAGAAATAAAAAAAAATCCAAAATAACCTTAGGATAAAAAGCAAAATACACAGCCAAAAATATGATCACATAAGAGAGAGTGGAACTCGAATCAAGCAAATAATACACATCATGAGAAAAGAGTTGTACCATGCCAATAATGACATCAGGCGATGCCTCAGATTCCTGCAGAGATACAAGAGCATATAACCTATTTTGACCTACGCTAGTAACAAAACTAGAGATAGATACAAAAGCAGAACCCTTTGGTACAGGAGCAAAGGATGAAGAAAATGGAGCCTTACTTGCTCTCAAGGCACCTTTACCAACCAGACAGTTTCTAAGCATATGGCCTTGCTGGCCACATTTGAAATACCTATCCCTTCCCTCATCACAGAAACCCTTATGAAATCTATCACAAAACAAACAAGGAGTGATACCAGCCAAATGGCCATATTAGACTTTGTTGACATCTTTGGAAGCCAACACATAAAGACTTAAGACTTGGTCACTGAAAACACAAGAACATGCATGAAAGACCCATTTTGAGCATTCCATAAAGCATTTATGAGTGTGGAAGATTTAGTAGGGCTTACCTTTGATACCAACCTGAGACCACAAGTGTTGAAGAATGACCCCATGATTTTGAAGCATTGAAGAAGCACCATTTATTAAGGGTATTTTGGGTATTACACATAAATACACTCCATGAGCACCCTTTTTAATAAGGGTATAGTTGTCATTTTATGATGTAATAAGCTAGGCTATAAATAGGTTCTTATTAGTCTTATTTTCCTTATTTGATTATTGATATGGATATTTGAAAGACATTAAAAGACTTTTTCTTCTCTCTTTGAGAGTGTAGTGTAGGGATTGGAAAAGCCAAGTAGTGTAGGGATTGGAAAAGCCATTATTAATATTCGCTTAGAAATGGTGGTTGTAAGGTAGAGTTGATTCCCTTAGCGGTCACTGTGAGAGTTTGGTGTTTTTATTAAGGATATTAGGGGTCTTATCATTTGATACACGATTTGGTTCCTATTTCTTTCAATCTCATATGTCAAGCTATCTATCTTACTTTATTGTATTTGTTTGTTATCTTATTTCTCTTAGTCTTTATCTCTTTAGGTCATTATTGTAACAAGAAGGGCATGATGAGGCCAACTGAGCCTCACTCGCCTGAGATTGGGCTCTCTGTGCTCAAAAATTATCACCACCCTATTGATGCCTATCACCCAACTATTACGGATAAGGAGCACTAGCTGTAGAGATGGAACCAGAGCTCCCCCACTTCTTTTTTGGCCACTTACCACCATCCCAATCACCTTGTTGTTTCACACCACATTAATCAGATAACCTAAACTTCTTACCCTATATTTCCCCAAACTCAGCTTGCTTCCTCTTTTTTTTCCTCCACCTGCTGTATATAAACAATCAACTTAGAAACGTCCATATCCTTGATCAGCAATGCAGTCTTGATTTCAAGGATCAACTCCTGAGATAGTCCAGAAGTGAACTTTCTTATCTTTTCTCGCATATTAGACACGATATTCAGAGCATACCTGGACAACTGATGAAACTTCAAGGCATATTCCTTGGCAAACATTTTTGGTCGCCTTAAATTAAAAAACTCCTCCGTTTTTGCTTCCCTTAACTCCTGAGGAAATAAGCGGTCCAAAAAAGCATTAGATAAAGTCTCCCACAAAGTCGACTCCTCAATAACATCTCTTATTCTATACTACTACTCATACCATTGGTACACTACATCCTTAAGATGATTAGCCATAAAATTCAACCCTTCCACATTCGTGGTCTGTATCACCCTAAAAATTTTCTCCATTTTATCCAAGAAACCCTGAGGATCCTCCTCCATCTTTAACCAGTAAAAGTAGGAGGATTTATCTTCATAACCAGCTAACCCTTGTGGCCTCAGCAAATGAGATGCCAGATGCATCCCACTTAGCTTGATCAGCAACTAATTGATCAGTAACATGAATCAATTGGCAAAATTCTGTATTAGTCACCTCACCCTAAGGAGGACTAGTAGCAGCTAGTGGAACTTTAGAAATATCAGGGACTATACCCCTAGATCGAGTATGGATCCCCTGAGTAGTGTGAATCCCATCAATGTTGTCCCTAGATGGGACAGAAAAGTTACCTTACATCTCAGATCATCAAGGCATGATCTAAAAAACGAACAAACCAAAATTAGCGGAGATTCCAAGACTTAGACTCCTAGCTTGAAAATAGAATACCAAGAAAGTAAAACATTCCTAAATTCCTTATAGCCTCTCCCTTATGAGTGTGGCATGCTACACACCTTAAAAGAGACTCCACTTAATAGGCTTTATGGACTCCCAATTGACCATGAACCTAAAGCTCTAATACCAACTTGACTTGACCCAACCAGGGGCCTTATCGTAATGGGCATCTCAAGTCCATCCAGGATTGGAGCCACCTCTGGTTCCTAACCCACCATCCAGTATATCCCCTGAGTTGGATGAATTCCAAACATAAAACAAGATAGCATGTAATTTCACAAATCCAGACTCTAGATAGGTATAAAACCGAGACCAACCCAAATCGAGCCCAATCGATAACCATGATCAAAATAAAAACCATAAGTAAAAACCAAACAATAACCAAACGGAGCTCTATAGCATAGATAAAAGGATAGAACAATGAGAAATTTAGTCCAATGGTATGATCCCTAATACCAATGCAATACTAAGGTTGACACCAATACCGATCCCGCCCATACCAACCCATAGTAGTTCCACAAAAGCCTCTATCAAAAAGAAAATCAATATCCAATTGGGACATGCCCCCAATCATAGCCAAAACCAATATCCATAAAATATCCAAAGCATGTAAAAATATCCATGAACATGAAATGGATTCTTCTGGAATATGAAGCTCACCACTTTAATCCAATCGGGCTAATCCTAAATTCGAGCCCTAGGCAGGAGGAGTAGAATGATTGATTCCTATAATGTGTAGGATATAGCTGGCCGAGGATGGGTTAGGAGGTAAATGCTAGCAAGTACTCAGGATATGGATAAGTTAATGACAACTAGTAAAACCAAGTAAACCAACCAAATACATACAAACCACATACACGCATATATATAACTATGCTAGGAAAAGGAATCGGGTTTAGCATGCCTCTACAATTATTAACCTGGGTATTTGTAGCTTAATCTTCGTAGAACCACCCACGAGCAATATAAGTCCAGTGTAACCTCTTGAATAGGCCCCAATGCATATAGCTGCACGAACCAGAGATACTATAAGAGGAGGGATTCCTAAGTATCCTTCGTATTCCATGATACATATATACAGTGTACTTAGAAAATTCCCATGAACCTCATAGTATCATGTATAGTTGCTATGACATACCCCTTATGTTGGAAAACATGAGTTTCTAGTGTTCGTCCATTATACTCGCACCTTTTACGGTTAGCTATCAGACCTCGCCATTATTGCCCAATTAAAACCATTTCAAAACAATCAAACCATTATTCCATTATTATTAACCAAGGCTATAAAAAGTGGCATCGCCATACCGACTATAGCATGCAAGAAATGTACATAGCCAACCTTTTTATTTAAAGGGACTCCCATCTACCCATAGATTATGTTATCAAGTTAACTCGGAGGATTCCCATATACCCCACATTTGTTTTATTATAAGGTTTGCTTGAGGGATTCCATTCTACCCCACAAGAAAGTTTAATTAACCAAAACCATGACCATCAAACCATTTCATTTAACCATTTAAACCATTTATACCATTTAGGGTTCCATTAACAAACCATATCATGTAATAGTTCCATTAAAAATCCAATAGTATAGTAAAAGCTTTATCATAGGCATTTTATTAAATATTTCGGGGGCATAGTGTTTCCAAACCAATTCCAACCAATTAACCATTCTCATGCAACCACTTATCCAAACCACCATTAAAGCATGTAAAAACTTAAATAAAATATGGAAAAACCATAACCAAGAATTTAATATCAAAATCCCAACATATATTTGAAACCCCATAAACTATACAATAATTATGCCATGAAAACATTGTATAAATCTTGCCTTTAGTTAGAACTAACAATGAGGGAGTAGTATCTTGCCTCAGATGATGAAGATGATGGAGAGAAATCAGTAACACAAGCCCCAAATAGACCTCCTTAGTAAATTCTAGCCTTTCTTTACCTAAGAGCCTTAGAGAGAAATGTAGACTATTTAAGAGAGTTTATGCAGTCTTTAATGATAGAATAACAGGGTAAATAACCTCCCAAATGGTTTAGAAATCATGGGGACTTAACAGGTTAAGTAGGGAAATGTCCAGATTGCCCTCAATTAAACTGCGTAAAAATCCAATCATAGGGTATGACTATACCATAATGGCCGTACCCTCTAATATGAGTGGTACCCACCACTCATACCCTAGTCCTCTTCCTTAGACCAAACATATATAATATATAATTTATCCAAACCAAGTCATACCCAAGCATACAACTAGAATCCTTGACCTGTACCCTTGGCAGAATAGGTTCACAAGAGGTTTGAACACTGTCTACTATAAGAGTCCATGATATGACTAGTACTATGGATTATGGCTAATGGTGAGCCACTCGTACTTAGATCCAAGTCATTTTACTAAGTCTCAGATCAAGTAAAGGAAAAAACTAAACCAAATGATCGATATCCAACCATACGACTCATACCAACCAAGTTGTACCTATTCCAGAAACCAATCAAACCCATCAACCAACACTAGTTAGAATATGCATAAGGCATACCACTCATACCCCATTATACAACTAGTACCCACCAGTTGTATGTTGTCTAGAACCCAAAAATCTAAAAAAAAATCTAAGGGTCCCAAACCCAAGGTGTTTTGTATTTTTACTTGATTTCCATTTTGTTCATCATCCATATATCATCATAATCAACTCACCAAGCATCATATAGCATCAAACACCATGTATTAGAACTCAAAATAACACAACATTCAAGATAATGAATTAGAAACTTAAGCTAAGAACTAGTTTTGCCCATTTTGATCGTTACCTTCTTGTTCACCTCTAGGGTTAATACAATTGAATCTTGAACACTATAAACACGTTGTTCCACATATAATTACTCCATAATAACATTATGAGCTTATTCCGATCACTAAAATTCATCGATATCAACTAGAACAACACCTAGCTCATGCTAATAACACTAGTTTTCTCATTGGAACTCTAAGTGACCAAATAAAGTACAAACTAGTTTGAACTATACCTTAAACAATGTATTCAAGTACATAAAACTTAGATGGTAAATTATATCATTCCTAACATATTAAGAACATAATTTGTCCTCAAAACAAGGCTAAATAAGCCTAGATAACAGCACTGAGGTGCATAAATCCACCTTAGATCACCATCCTACACGTAAAGCCTTGTTCATCCTCGAATAACTCTTTACTTTAAGAATCATAATAAAAGTATTCACACTTCTAGACCTTCAAGATAGTACTACAATGACTACACAGAATACAAATTTTTACACTAAACATATTTTGTACACAATTAAAAGTTCAAGAATACTCCAAAACATCCTTACCTCAAGAATTAACTCACCTAGCTAGAAAAATCATACATATTATTCAATTAAAGACATCATAAAATTCACCCAACTATCATCAAGCATGTGCTCTCACAATAAGAGAGTTACCCATTATCACTCAAATAAAAGTAATTTATTACAAATTAGGTACAAGAATCAAATTACGCTCACTCTCACAAAGAGTTCACAAGTTACACAAGTTGAACCATAAGCTTGCCTTTAGTGTAATGCTCCACTAATATCAAAATGATGAAGCTTAGGATCAAATAGGTCTTTAAGGGTTATAATATAGGCTAAGGGACAAGTAGGAACTATTTTTACCAGTAATAGTGACTATCTTCCCTAAGCGCTTTAATACATCACACTTTTTCATTTAATTCACCTCTAACAACCCATTTACACCACTTTTGTCTACCCCTATCTTTTGTTTTGCCCCATCTTATTAAGCTTATCCACATATACTATGGTGAGAGTATTTTATATTGATTCATGATTCAATATTTCCCTTCTTCACACTCACTTTAAGTTACGCACCCCTATGATAGCCACCCTCAACTTAAGTGATTTGCCTTAGTTAAGGTGCGTAATATCCAAGAAGGACCAGGGCCAAAATAGGTTCATTGTAACACAAATGGGCTAAAAATAAAAATTTCTTTAGTAGAAATTTCTCTAACTCCCAACAAAAACACATCAATTACACACACCAATAACTATTACTTTGGGGCTTCACTTTCACCTTTCTCTTACTTGAATTTCAAACTCCTTACTCAATTAACTTTACACGAAAGAACTTAGGATCTATGGATTAAATTAAGGTCTATCAAAGAAGGAGATATAGGCTACATATAAAGCTGCCAAGGAAAATAAGCTAAAATCTCAATGGGATTAAATAGGATTATGCACAAGGGTATGTTAGAAAAAGGGTATAATCATGGATTATCAAAGAAATGCCTATATCATCTCCTAAATCCACACTCTTTATTTCACTTTGCACACACACCAGGCAAGTTCTAGTCATCAAGTATAACAAGGAATATACAACAACCTCGCACACGCATGGCACATGCTCAACTCAAGTAGGATTATTATAGACTCTCAACCAAACAACAGCATGAATTCAAAACATTAAGCCAACAAGTACAGAGTCATAAACATAAGCCTGGGATTCTAAGAAGTAATAAGTCACACAATCTACATGCTTTTTACAACAAAACACTTGCATTATCCAATCAAATATAGCGCTAACAAGAACATCCCACTTACTTCTAACACAAAAAAAAATAAAAATTAGTCCTAAAAATTGGAATTTCCCACCCCACTCTTAAAAATCTACTTTGTCCCCAAAGTATACTTTATGAGTAGAGATATAAATACTCCCTGAGGCCTCTAAGCCTAGCTAGTAGAATCTTCTTGCATTAAGAGGATTGAGGGACCTCACACTTAGTCTTCGTCATACGCTTTAGCTCTAGTTTTTCAGTACTCAGACTTTCCATCAACCTGTGACTCAACAAAAACAAAAACCAGTAAAAGTAAAAACTAAAAATACTAAAAATAAAACATACCTTAACTTAGGTTGCCTCCCAAGTAGCTCCTGATTTATTATCGCAGCACGACCGAATTTATGACTCATCCATTTTTCTTCATCCTCTTTCTCTTACTTGGAGGATATCTTCTTATTCATTTCTTACCTCTTGAGTGTGAACTCTCAAGGTCAATATCTCTCTAAACAATAGCCTTTTTAGGATCATCAATCTATATCATTTTGGTCTAGGGTGGTTGTGCCTTGGGCAGCTTAATGAGGAAGTTCGAAGAAGTCTTTGGTGGACTAAACTCCACCACCCCACACTTATCCCTTCAATCACTGTAATAATGCATAAATAATTGTAGTGGGATGGTGTGTTGAGTGGTTTATACACTTTGAAAACTGTCTCTTCATCATCCAGCCTCATTGTGAGTGTGCCCTTTCTCACATCTATCAATACTCCTCCTATTTCCAAGAATGGACATCCCAAGATGACTGGCACTCTTTCATATTCCTAAAAATCTAAAATAATAAAACTAATAGGAATAATAAACTTACCAACCTTGATGAGAACATCTTCTATGATTCCTTCGGGATGGGCTAGGGTCCAGTTTGCTAATTAGAGTATCAAAAAGCTCCGTATTGGCTTCCCCAATCCCAAAGTATTGAACAAAGAGAGAGGCATAAATTTGATACTTTCTCATAAATCACTAAGTATGTAGACCACCTCATTGTTGCCAATTTGAATAGGCAGCATGAAACTTCCAGGATCTTTGAGCTTTTTGGGCATCTTTTGTATCACCATAAAACTACACTCATCAGTGAGTGATACTGTCTCAATATCCTATAGATTAAGTTTGTTAGTGACCATGTCCTTTAAGTACTTAGCATACTTGGGCATTCCCTGCAAAACATCTAAAAGAGGGAGGTTAATGTGAAGTTCTCTGAACGTGTCAAAGAACTTCTTAAAGTATGTATCCTCCTTCATTTTTCTAACCCTATGTGGGAAAGATGTTGGTGGTCTCTCCTTCACCTGTTTAGCAAGTTTGGTTTTTGAGTACTCAGACTTCTTAGGCTTTTTAGTAACATTGTCATCTACTCGCTTAGGAACTATCTCCGCATCTACCTCTGTAGTTGTCTTTTGAGGTTCTTCATTAAGCTCTTTACCACTCCTCAAAGTGATTGTCATTACTTATTTAGGAGATTTAGTATCACTTTTCAAACCAATTTAAGGCCTGGTATTTTATTCCTGATGCATTTACCCAACCTGCATCTCCAAGTTCTTTATAACCATCTGTTGGTTCTTCATATCTGCTGCCAACTATGCTTGAGCAGCTATAACTTATTTCAGCATCTCTTCCATATTGCTAGATTGAGTCGTTCCCTAATTCCCTTGAACCTGCTTATACAAACCAAATAATTAATGCACCAAAAACATGCCAAAATAGTCCACTACATAAAGCTAAGTTGAGAAAAAGGCCCAAATCGAGAAATGCTTCAATAATAAAAAGGAAACAAGGTGTAAATGACACCAAAACAGATAACAACACAACAATAACGTGATGAAAAAGATGAAAACAAAGAACTCAACTTTTAGATTCAACAACACAATGAGTATACTAGAAACAATAATAAATATAAAAATAGATATTGTGACATAAACTATTACATGTTCTAAGAACTAAGGTGTGTCTCAAACATAAGAAACCCTACAACATGTAATAATCAGCACCTACACTCTTACTTGGACACAGGAGGGTTGTCAAAATCCCAAGCACCTAATGTTTCCAAGCCTTGAACAAACAACACAAGTGAATCCAGACTTAGTTGATCTAGTTTTAGTTTTGCCTCTTAGAGAAGAGAGAGGACTTGTGTGTCCAAAATGTCTTAAGACTTACAATATAGTTGAACAACTAATGAACAAAACCCTACATTGTTCTATTTATAGTATATTACAAATAAAAGATAAAATAACCAAAAGACCCCTTAAAGAAATAGGTACCCTTTAAGTGTACGTTAGGGGCTATTTTGTGGTATGTTTTAAGCCCTTATTTACACTTCAATTGCACACTCTTGGACGGGTTTACTACAAACTCACATATTTCCATCACCATGATCATGCCCGTATCACCTACTGTTGTTAAAACTAATATTGTTGGTTGTTCCATGATGGAATTGGTGGCTAAGTCTGCCACTTTTGGTTGTAGGCATTTCTATAATTTGGACTTTGAGCATTGCCCACAAATATCACCAACTCAGGATTTGCACCAAACATGGCTAAAGAATGACCATTGTTGCTACAAACCTCGTACCAACTATGTGTCTGATATTTTACATTAATTATTCTTGCAGGTTGTGTCACCCCTAATTTTATTTTGCTGAGTTGAGTAGTTAATTGTATCTATAGTGCAAAAATCTGAGTTGATATAGCAGTAAACTGGTCCACCTCCAACACAACTGCCACCTTTTTTGGAGAACTTCTTGAGTTAGAATGCCACTCAAGATTCCCTTGTACAATTTGGCTCAATAAGATGTATAGATCATCATACATCAATTCCAATGCTTGACCACCTGCTGCTAAATCTAGAAAAAATATCATGTTGTGATCATGTACCTCAAAAGAAGTGTGAGCCAGAAGCTCATTCGACTGTTGATGATATGGACAGTCCTGATGAAGGACTTTGAACCTCTCTTATGCATGATATAAGTTCTCATCTGGCTTTTATTAAAAGCTCACAATCTCACTACACAATTTTACATTCTTGCTAGATAGAATGAATCGGATGAAGAATTACCAAGCTAAGTCATCCCAGGTTGTGATTGAACTTGTTGGCTTAGCGTTCAGCCACTTCTTCACTTTCCCCAATAGTGAAAAGGGGAAAGTGTCAGCCTAACATAGTTAGTTGACACGCCTGTGGGAATGAATGTGTCACTAATCTCCAAGAAGTTCTGTAGGTAAACTTATGGATATTCATATGAAAGACCCATTATCCACTGCTGATCAAAAGCCGCACCATGTTCTTTTTCAGCTCAAAGTTACCTCCAGCAGTCGATTTTTGAAAATAGAGGTTAGATTTATTAGAAGTGGGATTTCTACTTCGTAAACTGTCCTGCGGGCCAGTAGATCTTCAGCCATGAGAGAAGGATTGTCTTGTTCCTATTGAATTTGTGGGATATGGTGGAGAAGGACTACTTATTTCATTAGTTGGTGAAAGCATTGCTCGTGTTTGAGGCTCGGTTCAACCAATTCCCTATCTCTTTCCAACTTACTTGTCTGTAAACCTGTTTCCTGCAAATTCAATACCAAAACCAAGTATAAATCACCAAATAAATCTAAAAAGTAATACTAAAATAATACTAAAACTAAAATAGTTTCCAATTTACAAATCCCCAGCAACAGTGCCAAAAATTTATTACGCCGAAGCACATACGCAAGTGTACGTGGTCTCACCAAGTAGTAAAGTGGCCTTAAATAAAGTCGAATATTGATCCCTCAGAGTCTTGCCTTGACAATTATATAATTCAAGTTCAGCTATTGAGATTAAATTGATGTGAAAGTAACCAAAAGATTTTTAGAGTTATAACTAAACGTGAACTAATACAATGCGGTAAACTAAAGAGCTTGGACTATCAATGGAGAGAAACCCAGGGTTAAGCCTTTACGAACAACCAAACTAAACTATTGAACTTCATTGGTTAGATTACTTATCTTGGTTATTGATTCAAGGGGTTGATATTATGATTATGGTCTCTCAAACCTCTAATCACCTATCTAACTTAGACCCACAACTACATCATTGAGCAAGAATGTTAGAACTAAGCTAAACCCATTTATATTACATCCAATAGTGAACCAAAAAAGACTTATAGGTATATCCTTGTCCTAGATGGTAATTCAAATTCCTTATTTTAATAGAGAATAAGAATCTTACTCTATTTATCCCCATGCTTTATCCTCTTATTCCTCCTCTCAAGTTCACAAAGATGATAATGGATGTATTTTAAGGGTCAAGAATCCTTAAAATAGTTATAACAAGGATAAATAAATAACAAAATATGATAATTAATCAAAACTAAATCAATTCAAAGCAATAGTAATCATGTTCTTGGCCTTAACCCTGAAAAGGTGCGTTGGGCCACTCATGGACATAACCGTAGTCAAGATGAATGAATACATGTTCAAATTCATAAAAAAACTAAATTAAAATAATAAAACCATAATTTAAGTGTTTTCTATACCCTCTAAAAGCTTTAAATTCGTCCAAGGTCTTTCACATCAAGTTTAAGTAACCTATTTATAGAAGGACGATTTTGGCCATGTTGGGAATAAGTGTGCTTCGCCCTTTCCATTCCCTGGGAATAGGGGTCATGCCATGGACCTCTATACCATGAGAATAGAGTTTTCACCTCGGTCTTCATTCTCTAGGAATAGGGTGTGCATACCCTCACTAGAATTTCCTTTTGACGTCTAAACTTGTCTTAAGCATTTGTCCTTCAATCCCAAGCCTTGTGGTGTTATTTCCACTTGATTTACAGGTATTTAATCATCTATATATCATCATAATAAACTCACCAAGCATCCCATAGCATCAAACACCACGGATTGGAGTTCAAAACAACACAACATTCAAGATAATAAATTAGAAACTTAAGGTAAGAACTAGTTTTACCCATTTTGATCTTTAACTTCTTCTTCGACTCTAGGATTGATCCAATTGAATATTGAACACTATAAACACATTTTAACACACATATTTACACCATAATAACCTTATTAACTCATTCCACTCACTAGAATTCATCAAGATCTACTAAATAACACCTAGCTCAAGCTAGTTACACTAGTTTTCTTATTTGAACTCTAAGTGACCAAATTAAGTACAAACTTATTTGAATATACCTTAAACATTGTATTCAAGTACTTAAACAATTTGATTCTAAATTATATCATTGTTAACACATTAATCACATATGTTGTCCTCAAAAAAGGCTAAATAAGCTCGGATAAATACACTAAGGTGCATAAATCCACCTCAGATTAGGACCCTAATCTTAGCCTAACCAATGTGGATTGGACAAGTTTCAATTATGATTATGAGTGGCTCCTAAATATTTTTAAATCCTCTATATGGGTCGTGTAGTCCCTTCCATAGCCAAACCAGTGAGATGCCCAAATATTCTATCTTGCCTATGATTTGGCCAAACTAGTCATAATGGGTGACAATTTTTTAGTGTTTCATTAAGGGAAATTTGGACATTTCCCCTTTTACCCAAATGTGACCCACAACTTAAAACCTTATTAGGACCTCATTCCCATCCATAACACACCAGAATAACTTATTCTCATAAATTCTCTCAAGCAAGAGTAATTAGGGTTTTTCTCAAGGTTGATTATCTAGAGCTTACAAGGGCAAATTCCCTCCAAATTATGATCCTTTAGGCATGTTAATCTTTCCCAAATCTTATATTTTGAAAATCATGTGTTTTAAATAGTTTAATTATATGTATTTGAATATGGGTTTTGAATGGGTTGAGGGTTTTGGAATGGTTGATCCTAGAATGGTTTTCCCATAGTTTCTATGAGTTGTTCATACTTTGAATTGAATGCTTTGGGTGCATGGGTTTGGGAGCTGGAATGAGGGTCAAGGTAATCCTTCATATTGATGTTTTGAACTTAGAAATTGATTTTAAACAATTGTATCCCCTCAACCTACTTGTGTAAATGACTTTGATTATGGAATTGTCACTTGGTTTGGATTACACACCTATACTAATGCATTGCATAAATAGTTAAACAACAAACATGGATTTTGAAAAGCCTTGTTGGTTATGTTTGAATTTAATGAACAAAGGGGGTCGAGGCATGTCCCCAAGTTAATGGGATATTGTAATGGCATAATTATGAGCTTGAAAAATAAATTGTATGATGATACCATAATGTGACTTAACGTATGATTCCTTGGTTAATGAATGGGATATGTAAAAATTGTTTTGATAGAGGTTATATAGCTAAGTTGTGAAGGTGTGGGTCTCAAGTGACTTGTCCTGGAAACTAATGTTTGCTGACATGAGGGTAGGTCTAGATGACTATGTGCATGGTTCACACTATTAATACATTTTGTATCTAGGATTGATGTAGGGTTGGGGCATTTATTGGTATTTCTTAATACCTCTGGTTCATGTGGCTAATATATACTAGGGCCTTTTTAGTAGGGGGAGCTGAACCCATATAGCCCATGGGTGCTTGTTTTTTATGGTTGAATTATATTGATAAGAATCGGGTTATGTTAATAAATAAGAAAATAATGCGGAAGCGAAAATACTAAGATTAAGGGCAAGAAATCAAAGATAGGCAAAATTGGAGAATAAAATCTCCAATTTCGAGGTTAAGTACTAAGAACCCTAATTGATCTTAGTATTCAAAATTAGCGGATTAAGACTAATTATGATACTAATAGAATCAATTCAAGAACTTAGGTCAAAAGTGATCTAGACCCTATTTCAAAGAAAATAAATACAACTATTAGTATAAGACTAATCACCTTTTTTAATTAACTTTAATAGAAACCAAAGATTTCAAATTAAGAATTAATCTTACCTCCTAAAGAATCGTTCTTATAGGGTTGCAAGATAAATCCCAAGTAGCCACACACAAAGGTGTAAATCATAGAAACTCCCAATTAATAATAATATTTTTTGCTTGAAAATAACAAAATCCATCCCTATATATAGGGAAAACAACCTATCCCAAATAACATGGGATTGTTATCTACCTTTATCAAATCTAACTAAGACTAGGAAAAAGCTATCCCAAATAGTATGGGATTAGGATTAACTATTATGGAAATAATAAATAAAACATACTAGGACTAGGAAAGCATGTAAAAATAATACAAAAAATTCACTCCTAAGAAAATAAGGAAAAGTTTCCAAATTTACTCACAACCCATATGGGCTCAATCTTCTTCCTTTTGGGCTTGGACTTGAATCATGAAATACATGTAGCACTTTTCCCATTCTTCTCCATAATTCTTGGACTCATTCTTGGGATCTTATTCCATCATAAGCATCTTTTTGATTTCATTGAAGCTCATCAATCTTAATGCAAGTGGACCAGCCTGGATGCTATCATTCCCCTCTTCTTGAAAATAATTCGTCCTTGAATTTGAATCTCGCAGAAATCAAGATAAAATATACAATAGTAAACAACATCCATTACTTGAAAACAACAATGGTAGGAACAAAACAAGATAGTGACCAATCCATGCATGTATAAAATCACCTTTATAAAGCATATGGACATCGTCATCCTAATAAAAAATTCTCTTATTTGTATGAGCACAACAAAATTAATGTATGGATAATGTCGAAGATGATGTGTACTTTTCCAATTTAACTCTATCAATAAATTACTCTAATGGTCTTGCCAAAGATGACATAACATCTATAGAATATGCATCATATTGAACAATTTTATGATATAGCCAAGCATCCTCATTACACTTCTCAGATATTTTCCCACGTACCTATTCACATCAACGCAAGAATTAAGAGTGTAGTTCATCACCTCAAAAAAGACCTTAGGTGTTCTAGCAATCCCAAGAATGTGAATAAACCAATCATACATACCATATTTGGTCTTATATGGCAAAATAACAACACCTCATTCCTTTTGCATGAGCGTTAGATTTACAACTGTATTTTTGATCTTTTTGCCATGAGTCTTATCTTAGAAAGATCCAAAATAATTATCATTACCTTTATACTTCTCATTAACATGCACTTTCTCAATGGGATATTTAGTTTGTACCTCCTTAGGAATAAGTTTATTCAATGATGATTTTTAATGCAAATATTCCCATGAGTATCTGCAAAAGAGTCAAAATAACTAGAAGAAGAAGTAGGAACATTAGAGTTAGAATAAGAAATAACCTTATTCAAACTCTCTTGTTTTTCTTTCTATACCTCACAACCATCCCTCTCCTTTTTATTCTCGTGATCATCTTTCTTTTCTTTTCTCTTGACCTCAATTGACAGCTTATTCTCTCCACACAACACAACCTCTTCCTTTTCCTCTTTTCAAATGTCAACATGCACTCCCTTACTCCTTCCATTATTTTCTCTCTCAAAATCTTTCATTGCTTCTTTCACACATTTCTAATCTTCATAAACTTGGGATGGAGTTACAGGTACAAGTTTATATTTTCTTTTGTTTAGCTTAAAAGAAACTCTATTCTTCCCACTACCATAAATTGCATTCCTATCAAACTGCCAGGGATGACCAAGCTTGATATGACAATCTTGCAATAGAATTACATCACAAAGAACATTATCAGAGTACCTTCCAATGGAGAAAAAAATCATGCATTGCTTAGTCACCTTAAGTTCACCAAAATCATTGTGTTTGATGCATGTAAATTTCAACTTCTCCACCACATATAAACTTATCATATTAGCATCACTTTCAAAATCAATAATTATAGAGCAAATATTATCCTCTATCCCACACCTTGTATGAAAAACACTTCTCCTTAAATCAGTTATATTCACCTGATTAGGTGGGTTTTGGGTGACCTCTAATGCATTGAGTCGAGTAAAAACCCTTCTAGGTGTCTCGACTATGTCGTTGTTTTTAGTCCCAATATCAGTATCTTTTTGAAACGTCTCCAAAAGTTAAAGAAAACAAAAACTCTCAATTTGACCCTTTTTTATCTCATCCTTTCTTGCCCTTTTCCCACTCAAATTACTACCTTTGGCTGGATCCTTTAGGATTTATATATACAACCCTATTAGCAACAACTTTTTAGAAGTAAGATGTAGAAAGAAAAGAATTTATCAATACCTAGATAAATTAGGTCTAATGAGATAAGGAAAAAACACCAATTTGTGTAAATAGAAAAATTTTCAAATTTCCCCTCTTCTTGATTTTCCTTGTTGATGTTGGAAATCAAGAAACACGAAAAAAATCTGATTTTTTTTTATAATACCTTAATTATCAAACATATAAATTTTCTCTCTTTCTTATTTCGTTTTTTTCTCTCTTTTTTTGGCTATGTAGCTTAACAATGAAAAAAATATTTTTTTGAGTGTTTTTTTTGTTGAAACTCCCAAGATTATCAAGAATGGAACTTTGATAGAACCACTCTGATGCCATTTGATAAGAACTGGGTTATGTTAATAAACAAGAAAATAATGCGGAAGCAAAAATACTAACATTAAAGGCAATAAATTAAAGATAAGCAAAATTGGAGAATAAAATCCCCAATTTTGAGGTCAAGTGCTAAGAACCTTAATTGATTTTAGTATTCAAAATTAGCAGATTAAGACTAATTATGCTACTAATAGAGTCAATTCAAAAACTTAGATCAAAAGTGATCTAGACCCCTATTTCAAATAAACTAAAGACAATAATTAGTATAAGACTAATCACCTTCTTTAATTAACTTTAATAGAAACCAAAGATATCAAATTTAGAATTAATCTTATCTCCTAAATAATCGTTCTTATAAGGTTGCAAGATAAATTCCAAGTAGCCACACACAAAGGTGTAAATAAGAGAAACTCTCAATTAATAATAATACAACAAAATGCATCCCTTTATATATAGAAAAAAACCTATCCCAAATAACATGGGATTGGGATCTACCTTTATCAAATCTAACTAGGACTAGGAAAAAGCTATCCCAAATAGCATGGGATTAGGATCTACTATTATGGAAATAATAAATAAAATCCTACTAGGACAAGGAAAGCATGTAAAAATAATACCAAAAATTCTCTCCTAAGAAAATAAGGAAAAGTTTCCAAATTTACTCACAACCCATATGGGCTCAATCTTCTTCCTTTTGGGCTTGGACTTGAATCATGAAATATATGTAGCACTTTGCCCATTCTTCTCCATAATTCTTTGACTCGTTCTTGGGTCCTTCTTCCATCATAAGCATCTTCTTGATTTCATTGAAGCCCATCAATCTTAATGCAAGTGGACCATCCTGGATGCTATCATATATAGTCTAGGTTAATTTTTTACTATCATGTTAAACCTTGTTTCCTATAAGAGCATCAATTACATATATGTATGCATGTATATGTACATGTACACTGAGTTTGAAATTGAACTTTTGACTGATATTATTTTATCCTTATCTTAAATTACATGCTAGTGCTCACCTCACTAACTATCTCTAGATTTTTTATCCCCACTTGTTTAGGGTTCAAAGACATTTCTACTTTTCCTATATAGTGATAAGTGATCTCAGAGTCAGTCATTTGAGGTGAAGTGGTGAGCTTCCATTCTTTGGACTACTTGATCATTCCATCAATTTTTCTTTCATAAATTAGAATTAAAGACTTCATAATTACATTATCATTGTCATTGTCAGGGTTGGGGGCATGTCCTTATGTAAGTTATTTTTTGGTTTAGAGAATTTATGGATTACTATGGACTAGGTATTAGTTGTTGACATTCTAGAATTTGAATTATTGTTTACTCTATCTTGTTATATATTTGAAATTCATCCACTGGCTAGTGTATTATGTTCTATTTGACAAGGCAAAGGAGTGGTCTTCGATCCTCGGTGAACTTGAGATACCCGTCGTGGCCAGTCCCTAGTTTAGGTCATGAAAATTGCCCACGTGGAGTTCTATTGGTCTCTACTAGTCCTCCTCAAGCTGATAACACCCCTGCCCTAATGCCTCAGGGTTATGTGTCTAATGTTGATTTTCACCAATTGATTTATTTGCTCACTCAACTAGTGGCCTCTCAGACATGCCAGTCTTAATGTGTTACTCTTTTCACTCCTTATTTAGAGGCTACAAAGGTTGGCTAGTTAATGATATTGAGTCTTTTGACTTTTATTATCTTGGGAGTTGGTGTTGGAGTACAAGGCTGCTTGTTGAATAAGGATATGGATACCTCTAGGCTTATAGTGTTTATATAATAGGTTGAATAATAGACGAAGAAACAAGAAGATATGAGAGAGAGGCAAAGTAAGAAATTCAGGTATTCTGAGTAGGGTAAAGGCTTGCAGAATAGTGGTAAAGATGGCAGGCACTAATCTAAGAAGAAGAAAAATTTTGGTTCTTCTTCTATGACTAGTGCTCTATATCCTAAGTCATCTGGTGATTGTTGCTTTAAGACCGATAATGGTTTTAAGGAACAAAGTGCCCAGGCATAGTCTAGTAGAGCCCAGTCAGCCCCACTTACCCCTTATCAATTTTGTGTATAGATGCATTATGGAGTTTGTGATAAAGGGAGGAATAAGTGCTTTATTTATGGTCGAATTGATCACATACAGCGGGAGTATCTTTCAAGGGTTAATTCTAGGGATAATAAAGTTTTGGTTTCTATGTATTCAGCTCAAGCACCAAAGGGTGCTACATCTGGTACCGGTGCTGGTCAAAATTATCTACATGCTCTTGCCACTCTTCAGGAATCCGAGGAATCAATGGATGTTGTTACTAGTACATTAAAAATTTTCTTTCGTAATGTGTATTATCTGGTTGATTTGGGATTTACTCTTTCTTGTGTGACCCTTTGTGTGGCTATTCACTTTGGTTTCGGTCCTGAGTGTATTTTTGATCATTTTTTGTGTCTACCTTGGTAGGTGACTCTATTGTGTCTACAAAAGTTTATAGGGGTTGTTCAGTATCTATCTGTGGTAAGGAGACATTGGTGGATCTAATAGAGCTAGATATGTAAGACTTTAATGTTATTTTGGAGATGGATTGGCTCTATTCGTGCTATGCATCTCTAGATTGTCGGTCCTGTAAGGTCAGTTTCCAATTCTCAAATAAATTGGTAATTGAGTGGGAAGGGATTTCCCTAGTACCTAAGGGAAGGCTTATTTCTTACCTAATAGCCCAAAAATTAATTTCTAAGGGGTATCTATATCATTTAGTTTGGGTTAAGGATTCTAATTATAAGTGTCCTTCTTTGCAATCTGTCCCTATAGTCAATGAGTAAGTGCTTCCTAATGATCTTTTTGGTATTTCTCCCAATAGGGAAATAGACTTTGTCATTGATATTCTCCTAGATACCATCCTATATCTATCCTCTCTTATAGAATAGCTCCAACTGAGTTGAAAGAACCTAAGAAGTAGTTAAAAGATCTGCTTGGTAAGAGTTTTATTTTCCCTAGTGTTTCTCCATGGGGTGTTCTGTGTTTTTCACGAGTAACAAGGATGGTTCCCTTCAAATATGTATAGACTATAGATAGTTGAATAACATGACGGTAAAGAATAAATATCCTCTTCTTACGATTGATGACCTATTTGACCTACTTCAGGGTGCTAAGTACTTTCTAAAATTAATCTTCAATCGGGTTATCATTACTTAAATATTAGGGAGGTGAATATCCCTAAGACTACTTTCCATACCCAGTATAGTCACTATGAGTTTTTAGTCATGTATTTTGGGTTGACAAATGCTTCAATGACGTTCATGGATCACGTGAACCAATTTTTTGATATATTATATATTTGGAATTCTGTATCTAATAGTGTGTATAATTTGTTTGGTTTAGGAAAAGGGGTGGTCTCTGATTCACGGTGGGCTTGAGATACCCGTCATACCCAGGCTTATTCAAATCATGATAAAGTTGGTATCAGGACCTAGGTTCATGGTCAATTAGGTATCCAGAAAGTCAAGTCAAGTAGAGTTTCTTTTATGGGTATGTAGCATGCCACACTTATAAGGGAGAGACTATGAGGCATTTAGGAATATTTCCTTTTCTTGTTGTCTTATTTTTAGGCTATAGAGTCTAAGGTCTTGAATATTTCTAATTCTCATTGCTCTCCTTTTAGATCATGCCTCTAAGAAGATCTGATATTCATGGAAACTCTTCTGTCCAATCTAAAGACAATGTGGATGGAGCTCATCCAACTACTTTAGGGTGCGAACCCGATCTAGGGTTGCTGCTTTTGATTGCCTTTGTAGAGACCCACCATTCTCCATTGATCCTACTCAAAGGGTGACACTCATAATCAGTTACCTCAAGGAAATATTACCAATGCCAAGTTCTATCGCTTCATTCATCTTTTGACCCCTCAGTTATAATAGTCAGGTCCTGCTGGTATTGCTATGAATTCTTCAGAGACTACTAGAGTTGGCCAATTATGAGGTTGCACCTTTTGACTTTCACTGGTACTAAGGTTAAGAGGATCCTCAAGGGTTCATAGATAAAATAGAAAATATCTTTCGAGTAATGCATGCTACTAATGTAGAGGGTGTGGAGTTCATTATTTATCAATTAAAGGATATGGCATATCAGTGGAATGAGGAGTGGGATCAGTCTAGGGGTGATTATACTGAGCCAACTTTATGGGATCATTTTTTATGTGCCCTTCTTGATTGCTTCTTTCCTTAAGAATTGAGGGAGGTGACGCTGAGGATTTCACGAATTTGAAGCAAGGTAAGATAATTGTGAAAGAGTATGCCTTGAAATTCCATCAGTTATCGCAATATGCTCCTGAGTTAATGTCTACCATAAGTACTAAAATGAGGAAATTTGTTCTGGGTTGTCCTGTAATTTGATTTTAGAGATAAAGGTTGTCTTATTGAATAAGGATATGGATATCTCTAGACTTGTGGTGTATATACAATAAGTCAAAGAGGAAAAAGAAGAAAGATGAGATAAAGAAAAGACAGAGAGGTAGAAATGGTGGTAAATGGTCTTAGAAAAAAATTGGGAAAGTCCTAACTCCTATTCAATGTATGGTGCTCCTTATCTAAAGTCATCCGGTGATTGACGATTTTAGTGTGGCGATGGTTCTAGGGAATAGGGTGCCTAATATAGGATAGTAGGGCTAGTCAGCATCATCATATCCTCCTTAAAGATTTTGTGGTCAGTTGTATCATGATCAGTGTAAAAAAGGGAAGAATTGGTGTTTTAGTTGAGGTTAGATTGATCATGCAGCGAGATTATCCTTCAAAGGTTTCTTCTAAGGACAAAAAGTTCCTATTGCTACTTTATCAGCTTCTACAACAAAAGGTGCCACTTCTGGGTCTATTACTAGTCAAAACTGTACCGATCAGGAGTTTGAGGCATCTCTTGATGTCGTCACTGATATGTTAAAACTGTTCTCTTGTGATGTGTATTGCTTGCTTGACCCAACGTCTACACTTTTTTATGTGACCCCATTTGTGACTGTGCATTTTTGTTTTGGTCCTAAGTACATTTCGAACCCCTTTTCTATTTTTACCCTAGAGGAGACTCGTTGCTAAAAGAGTATAGAGAGGTTGTGTGGTATCTATTTTTGGTAGGGAAACTTTAGTTGAATTGATTGAATTAGACATGGTTAATTTTATGTTATCTTAGGAACAAATTGGTTGCACTCGTGCTATGCCTCCTTATGTTGTCGGACTCATAAGGTTATATTCAAATTTCTAAATAAGCCAGTTATTGAGTGGGAAGGGAGTTCCCTAGTTCATAAGGAAAGGTCATATCATATCTCAGATCTCAGAAATTGATTTCCAAGGGGTGTCTTTATAATTTGGTCCGGGTTAAAGGTTCTAACTTGGAGGGTCTTTCCTTATAGTCTGTACTCGTGGTTAGTGAATTTCTTGAGTTCTTCCCGAATGAACTTCCTGATGTTCCTCCCAATAGGGAAATTGATTTTGGGATTGATCTTCTTCCAAACACTCATTCTATCTATATCTCTCCCTATAGGATGGCTCCAGTTGAGTTGAAAGAGGTTAAGGAGCAGTAGAAAAATTACCTTGATAAAGGTTTCATTCACCCTATTGTATCTCCATGGGTGCTCCTGTTCTATTCGTGCGTAAAAAGGATAGTGACCATTGGATGTGCAATGATTAACGCCAATTGAATAAGGTGACAGTGAAGAATATGTACCATTTTCCTAGGATAGATGACTTGTTTGACCAGCTTTAAGGTGCTAAGTATTTCTCTAAGATTAATCTTTGATAGGGTTACCATCAGTTAAAAATTAGGAAGATGGATATCCCTAAAACTACCTTTCGAACTCGGTATTGTCATTTTGAGTTTTTGGTCATGTTTTTTGGTTTGACTAATGCCCCGACAGCATTCATGGATCATATGAACCGTGTCTTCATCAATTCTTGATCTGTTCATAATTGTGTTTATTGATGATATTTTGGTGTATTCCAAGAGTGAGGTAGATCATGTCGATCACCTTCGCCTTATGTTGAAAACCTTAAAAGATCAGTGATCGTATTCTTTTTGTTTAATTTTGGTATTTTATTAATAAATTAGCAAAATTTAATCACAAATGGACCAACCCATTCAAACAAAGACAGGCTAGTACTATTCTACTGACCCAGCCCAACCCGAATCCAATTTAAATACATATAATCGAAGTAGGGTTTCTAAATTAGTGCTAAGTTTCCTAATCTTCTTATCTTTCACACCTCTCTCTAAAATAAAGATCTCCTTTACCAACTTTAGCTTCTGTTGAATGATACTCTGGGTGATCAATGTTATGCCTCCATTATCATGGCTTCCCTGTGATATCAGCATGCAAAAGTAAGTAACACCTCCTTATTTTTGTTCTACTTTTAGGACCTTCATCTAACTGGAATATAAATGTTTCTCTTGTTGTATCTATGTTCACCAGTGGATGGGAAAGTGAAATGCTTTTTGTACAGCTATGAGGGATCTAGTCAGCTGAGTGAGCTGACCCTCTTCTCTCTTTCTCTGCTTTTTTTGGATCTAGTGTTGTTGACTTTACTGCTTTCACTTGCCTGTGCTTCACAGATATGGTAGGGATGAAGATATTGAGAGGCTTGGACCCACGAGTATTTAGTTAGAAACCTCATTTCCAGGTTTATCAAGCTCAAATTGACCCATAAACCCTTTCATGGTGTTGAGAGTCCTTTTTTGGCTGTATTAACTTAGGCTAGTTAGTACATACACTCTTTTTTATGCTTCTATGGAATGTACATATGTTGCGTGTAAACTATTCAGTTGTAACCTCCTTTGTCCCTTTATCTTTTTTATGGTATAATTCTCAAGTATGGACACTGCCATTTATCACTATTTATGATGCCTTTTCCTCTTTTATCTAGCTAAGGAAAGCTTGTAATAGTGAATGCTCCTGTATCTATTGCTAAGTTTGCAAAATAGACAGCTAATTGGTTACCTTCTCTGTATATATGCTGATATTTCACTTGTTTTCCTTGCATGAGTTATTGTATCTATCTAATTATATTTGCTATGTTCCATGGGCACTTCCATTCTCCTATTAGTACCTTCTGCATAGTGTGTGAATCCATTTGAATGCATAGTGAGTGAATCGATCTGAATAGTCACTTTGTTGTATTGTATCTATTTTTAATGCTTAGCTACTTATACAACAGCATTTGCTTCTTCCTGCATACTGTATACATGATAAGTGGTTCTCCTTTAGCATATAGTACATCCCCATTCACATCTCTTAAGCAAAATGAATATGAAATTCCTCCTTCTTCTCCTCTGACTGCTCCATCTGTGTTGTACTTCACCCATCCTACTATAGGTGCTCCCAAATAACTCTGGCAGCCTTTATCTTACTTTTTAGTTTATCAAATTCCTTTATTATGTCTGTCCCTTCATTGGGGAACTCAACTGCTAGTTTCCTCACTTTAAAAAGCATCATCAGATTCCTTGTTATATTGTATCTAAGCCGCAACCAAGTGGTATCCTTGTTGTCATGTTTCTTCTTATTTCTTCTCCTCCATAAATCCAACAGAATGATGCTAGGTAGGGCAGAAAAATATGGTTGTTCCCTATGCTTCACCTCAGCATTCCACCATCATAGAATTGTTCCTCTTAGTGTCAAACCTTGAATAGGTACACCTGCAAAAGAATAAAAGTAGGACCAAGTCTTGTTAGCATAAAAAGAACTTCTGAAGATCTGATCTAGTGTCTCCACCGCAGGTTCTTCACAATACCAATACTTTGATCATCCCTGCAACCCCACCTTCTTACATTGTCATCCACTGGTACTCTGCTTTTCCACAATCTCCACATAAAAAAGCATATTATAAAAGGTATCCCCTTAATCCAAATACTTGTATATGTGGTATTTACATGTTCCTTGTTCCTGATGTACTACCAAGCTGACTTAACTGTAACAGTCTTTTTGATTTAATGCTCTATATAGGGAAGTCACTACCTTCTTCTATTGTAGTCTTTACTTCACACAAAATATGCTTAGCCATCTCTTCTGTAAAAATATTTTTGATCACCTATTCATTCCATTTGCCTTCTCTTACAAAATCCCTTACTTGTTGATACTCTCCATGTTCATTACAACTGTCCTCCAACAAAGAGTATAGATCACCTTTATAAGTCCAATTATCAAGGTAAATATCATAATTTCATTTCTTCAGTTGCTAAACTATAAAGTGTTCCACCAAGTCTCTAGCACTTAACATCTTTTTCCACACTAGTGAGCCACCTGCACCTTTTTTCCATATGATCAATTTTAGATGCTCATTTTTACAGTATCTATTGTGCATGTATTCACTCTAAATGGACTTTATAGTTTTGAATGTCCACCATAGTTTACAAAATAGAGCCATAGATATATCCTTCTAAAACCCAACCCTCCTTACTCTTGTGGTAAGCACACTGTCTGCCATTTAACCCAGTGTCTCCCCTTTTTCTCTATTTTACTACTCAAAAAAATTAAGGTAAAACTCTCTGAATGGAGTTCATCACATTAAGTGGTGGGTTCATCATAGAAAAATAATGAAACTTTGTGAGACATACTTAATCAGCACTGCTCTTCCCCCATATGACAAAAGCTTTCCTTGCTAGGTTTGCAGCTTACTAGTTATTTTGTTCAACAGTTGCTGATAGTAGTCTTTCTTTTTCCTAATATAGAAAATGAGGAATCCAAGGTATGTGAAAGGGAATTCTTTCCTTAATATGCCAGTAGCTACCTCTGCCATTACTACAACTCCATTTGACATACTTTTGTGTAAATAGATTGCACTTTTTTCTTTGTTTATCTTCTATCTTGACAGCTGTTCATAGCTATCCAATGCTTCAATCACCATCTGCAGATTTTTCACCTTACCTTTACATAATATAATCATATCATCAGCAAAAGCTAGATGATTTATTTTAGGACTTCCTCTTGGCATGCCAAATATTTGAAATCCCTTTTCTAGATCAACTTCTTCAAAGTCCTTGTTAACACTTTTGCTACTATTATGAATAAGGTAGGAGACAGAGGATCCCCTTGTTTCAAACCTCTTGAGGATTTGAAAAAACCTTTAGGCTGACCATTAAGAAGTATTGAGAACCAATTATTCTCCAAGAGTTTGTACACCATATCTATGAGAACTTCAGAAAAACCCTGCTTCCTCAAAACCTTGGCTAAAAAAGCCATTCCACCATATCATAAGCTTTCATCATATCAAGCTTCATAATCATGTTTGGAGGTTTACCTCTTTTTTTTATTTCTGAAACTATTTCCTGCACCACCAATATATTTTTAGCAATGTTCCTCCCTTGCACAAATCTTGCATGTTCTGGTAATATTAACTGAGGAAGTAGACCCTTAATTCTCTCAAGTATAATTCTTGAAAATATCTTATTCACAAAGTTACTAAGAGATATAGGCCTCATATCAGAAAAGTTGTTCATTACTAACTTTTTTGGTAATAATACCAAATTAGTATGGGTAATGACCCTGGGTAATTAAAATCCATAAAAGAATGTTGTGACTATTCTCTAAATATCCTGCTTAATGATCTCCCATGCATCTTGATAAAAAGCTCATGTTATTCCATCAGGACTTCCTACACTGTTCCTATTCAATCCCATTATAGATTCTTTGATTTCATCTTCTGTTGGTATTCTTATAATTTTCTCATTCTTCTCATCATTTATCAGTAGAGGTAGTTCATCTAAAAAGATAAATCCACTGCATCCTTCTTCTTTTAAACTTCTTCTAAAAAACTATATAGCTGAATCAGCTATGTCTTGTACATCTTCTATCCAGTCCCCTTCTTCATTCTGAATTTTGCTAATCCTCATTGTGCTTCTTCTTCCTTTAACAATGGTATGGAAGAACTTGGTATTCCTCTCACCATCCTTAAACTAATCAAATCCTGCCTTTTGTCTCCAAAAATCTTCTTCTCTTTTAAGCTGCAAGTTTAGCTCAACATGAGCCTTATACAGTTTTTCTCGATTTACTCCATTAGGATTCTTTTCAAATTGCTTCTCTTATGAGCCTTATGGATCTATTATCAATTTTCTACATTAGGATTCTGTTCAAATTTCTTCTCTCTTACTTTGATAATATCTTCTAATGTTGCAATATCCTGGGATATATTACAAAATTTCTCTTTACTCCACCTTGTGAGAGTTGATTTTGTATTCTTTAGTTTCTGATGAAACACTATAAATGGATTACCCTCTATATCTGTATTCCAATTTTGCTCTATTACCTCCATACAAGATTCTTCCTTCAACCATAACTTCAGAAATCTAAAGGCTATAACGATATACTCCATTTTCCATTTTAAATTGAATTAATAAGGGAGAATGGTCGGAACTACTCCTAGCTAAGTGTTCCACTTCCATCATCTGAAACACATCTTGTACCCTATCATTACATAGTATTTTATCCAGACTTTTAACTATAGAATCCTCATTTGTTCTTCCATTCCACCATGTGTATTTACTCCACTTAAATTGAGTTCTTCCATATTACACAAATAATACACTGATTAAAATCTTGTGTTTCATTAAGTGTAATAGGTAAGACACCCAATTTTTCCTCTTCATTTCTTATTACATTAAAATCTCCTACTATCAGCCATGGTAGTTGATATGAATCAACCAATTCTGGTAATGAATCACATAGCATCATTCTTTCACTTGGAGTGTATTTTGCATAGACTAGTGTAACTATCAATGAAACATCTGCATGTTAATTTTTAAGATTCAATGATAATTGTTGTTCCTCATCCTATGTAAAGTTCTCTAAGTGTGATTTTTGATTGAATATTGTGACCTATCTGGGTGATGTTGTTTCTAGTGATGGGATCATAGTGGATCTACAAAAAGTTATGGTGGTTAAGAAGTGTCCTAAGCCCATGACTCCCACCGATATTCAGAGCTTCTTGGATTTATCCAGTTATTATAGAAGGTTTATAGAGGGATTCTGGTCTATTGCAGCTCTATTGACTAAGTTGACACAGAAAAAGGTGAAATTTTGTGGTCGGATGCTTGTGGGGGGAAGTTTTGAGAAGATAAAAGACAAGTTGACTTCAGCTCCAATTTTGACTCTGTTCAAGGGCACTGAGCTTCTTTGTATATTGTGATGTGTCTTGGGTGGAACTTGTTTGTCTCTTGATGCAACATGGTAGAGTTGTGGCCTATGCTTCTAGATAGTTGAAGGTTCATGAAAAGAATTATCCGACTCCTGCTTTAGAATTGTTACTTTGGTGTTTCCATTGAAGCTATGGAAACACTATTTGTATGGAGTCCATGTTGATATCTTCTCAGGCCATAAGATTTTGTAGTATGTGTTCACCCAAAAAAAGTTAAACCTCAGGCAGAGGAGATAGCTTTGTGGCTCAAAGACTATGACATGAGTCTCCACTATCACCCAGGTAAAGCTAATGTGGTTGTTAAGTCTCTTGGTAGGTTGTTCATGGGGAGCTTATCTCATGTGTATGAAGAAAAACGTGAAATGGTGAAGGATATTCACTGTTTGGCTAATCTTTGAGTTTAACTCTTAGATTCTGAGGATGGTGGTGTGTTGGTGCAAGAGGTGGCAAAATTATCTTTTGGTCTAGAGGTAAAGGAGAATAGGTGTTGGACCCTTATTTGATGCAAATCAAGGAGGATATAGGTAGGCAGAAAGTGATGGCTTTTAAGATTGGTGGTGATGGTATCTTAAAGTACCAAGGGAAACTATGTGTTCCCGACGTTGATAGGTTGCGAGGAAGAATTTTGGCGGAAGCTAATGAGTCGCATTATATGGTTCATCTTGGTTCAAAAATAATATATAATGATCTTAAGAAGATATATTAGTGGAATAACTTGAAGAGGGACGTGGTAAATTTCGTGGCTAAGTGCATAGAATGTCAGCAAGTGAAGATGGAGCACTTGAGGCTCTGTGATTTATTTTAAAAAATTAAAATACCTGTATGGAAATGGGAAGTAATTAATATGGATTTTTTTATTGATCTTCCGCAGTCTCGAAATTATTTTGATTCTATTTGATTCATTATGGATAGGATGACTAAGTCTACTCACTTTTTCCTGGTGAGAATTAATTGCTCTGTTGAGGACTATGCGATGCTGTTTATTTAAGAGATCATGGAGTTGCATGGTGCGCCTATTTCTATTATCTTTGATCGAGATACTCAGTCATCATTGTAGTTTTGGCACTCATTTCAAAGAGGTTTGGGGACTAAGGTGAGCCTTAGTACCACTTTCCACCCTTAGGCGAATGGGCTAGCAGAGAGAACCATTCATATATTAGAGGATATGCTCAGATCTTGTGTGATTGACTTTGGTGGTAGTTGGGTTAACCACTTGCCTCTCATAGAATTTGCCTACAACAATAGTTATCCCTCTAGCATTATTATGGCTCCATTTGAGGCTTTGTATGGTAGGAGGTGTCATCTCCTATTGGGTGGTTCAAAGGTGGTGAGGCTGAGTTATTTGATCTTGATGTGGTTCACCAAGCCATGGAGAAGGTGAAGGTGATTCGAGATAGGCTTAAGTCTTCCCAAAGTCACCAAAAGTCCTACATGGATATGACACGAAGGGAGTGGGAGTTTAATATTGGTTACTGGGTGTTCTTTAACATTTCTCCGATTAAGGGAGTGATGCGATTTAGGAAGAAGGTTAAGCTCAGTTCCCATTATGTTGGTCTACATTTGGTTTTTAGAAGGGTTGGTAATATTGCATATGAATTGGAGTTGTCTTCTACCTTGGGCTCTATTCATCTGTTCCATGTCTCGATGTTGAGGAAGTACGTGGGTGATCCTTTTTTGGTTATTCCTTTGGAAGGTATGGGCATTTCGAATTCCCTATCATATGAGGAAGTTTTGTTGTAGATCTTAGAACGGCAAGTCCATCGGCTGCAGACAAAGGACGTGCCTTCGGTAAAGGTTCTATGGACGAACCAAAAGTTTGAGGAAGCTACTTTGGAAGCCGAGGAGGACAGGAAGTAAATGGCAACAAGCTATAAACCGAAACTAATCCTAAAAGAAAGGGATAAGAAGATAAAACAAACACACAAGAAGCAAAGGACATACAAATTCAAGGACAAAAACACAAATTCTTGCACTGTAACAACTACAATATTATAGGAAGTAAGGTGTGTATCGAACCCCAAAACCCATAAAGCTTATTATTGAAACACCACACTGTTATGTTGACAGAAAAGGGATTCAAACTTGCCCAAGCACCAATATTTCTAAGCCAATTGTCAAACTTCCACACTCAAGGCTAACCTTAGTTTCAATTATGGCTTTTCCAAGCCCTACACTACAAAGACTCTCGGAGAGAGAGAATTGTCTTTCAATATTCATCAAAAACTGATGAAAAATAAAGGCCTAAGTGTATTTATAATTATACACACAAAGACTAAAATACCCTTAATGAAGGGTGCTCCTTTGGAGTGTAAAAGAGGAGTCTCAAAAGACCACAATATCCCTAAGTTGAGGCTCCTTTGGAGTGTATCCAAGGCTGCCTTGGAGTATATTCGAGGTCCCTCTTCACATTTTAGTAAGTAAACTCCCTTGGATGAATTCGCAATACTCTCACAAGCCTCCATCTTCATAAAGATAGTTGTAGACGTTGTAGCTCTTTGGCTTGGCTCCTTGTGAAAGGACTTAAGCACCTGATACTCGTATCATCACTTGGTAACCCGAGCTTAGATCTCCATTGTAAGGTCTTGTCCTCCTTGTAATCTTTGCACTCATATCATCCTCTCCAAATTGAAAGGAATGTGACCTCAAATTCATACCTTATAAAACCAAACAGAGGGAAAACTAGCAAATAATCCTCATAGTATGAGTGTTAGCATTAGTTTCACAAATTATATAATCATGCCAAGGGGGTACACTTTTGGAATACAACCAACAATCCCTTTTTATGATCATGAAACACTTACCACAAGCATCATAAAGGACATGTCTAAGGTAAACATCAAAGAGTGATAAATACAATTCAAGAGAAACACATAAGGCACTTGTTTTTAAGGGAAGACAAGCACCAAAATAAAGACATATGGCGTAGAAGGTTTTCCCCAACAATATACATTCCATCATTCACAATATTTACATAAATATGATCACTATGAACACTACTATTAGCACGAATTTTATCACACAAGTTCAAAGGAACACTCGAAGGAGGTACACATTTGAAATACAACCAGCAATTCTTTATTTTGCCCATGAAACACTTAGTATAAACATTACAAAGGATAGTTAAGAGCCAAATATCAAGGAAAATGAGCACAAACCGAGACACTCCCTTCCCCACCCCACTAGTGCACTGGGATCAAATGGATGAAGTAGCTAGGGGCATATGTCGAGGCTACTCATTTCTTTTACTAGAGGATCATACTTACAACCACCCAAGACATTGGTCATTAAGAGAAGGAAAACATTCAAGACTAAAGGATTGTGGTCTAGAAGTCCTCTCCTAAGAACAAATACGCCATTATTCGCAACTTTCCCACACATGATCACTATGAGAAAAATTAATAGTGAGGTTTTTACGACACAAGCTCAAAGGGTCATGTCCATTATCATGATCAATATTATAAACATCAACACTGGCTTGAACGTTTTTGGTCATACCATTCACATTATCAAGTAGTGAACTATATTTAAGAGAAAATTGATCATCACTCACAACACTCGTACTACCAAGGAATGATGCATGTGCTTCTATACTAAACAAACCCAAAACTACATCACATTGTCTACTACTAGCTACATCACTACATTTTAAGCTTAAAGGAGTGTAAAGTGTAGCATTATTACCTCGGTTTGAACCATGGCAGTCTATATTCTTCTTTGGGAATCTCTCATTACAAGGGAATGTGTCAAGAATACCCTTTTGGATCATTGCTTCTTCACCTTTCCCAAATTTGGAACTTTCGGCCAAGGGTTCCATTAACTCATCAACCGTGTATGTGTGTGGAACTTCTTTTGGATTCTTCTTTGAGAATATATGATCTTTAACTTGTACATAATAAGAATCAATGCTAGACAAATTGATAGCACTTGGGTTAGTGAGCAACAAGGGTTCTTTGTGGACAAGACCCATAATCAAGCGTTTCTTTCCCTTTCCAACTTCACTACCCATGGCTTTCATTTCCCTTTCTCTCTTTAATTAACATTCTACTTGTACCATACCATCAAATTTCTCTCCATCTTGAGGCTTGGACACATTCACCTTGGATTATAACTCTCCCTCTTCTTCTACTTGGATGGAGTAATTTTGATTTAGTGGAGCTTGGAGAGGACGCATTGGATTTTGTGGAGTGTAGGGTCTTTAGACTTGAGATTTTTGAACTTGTGAAGGGTAAGGCCTTTGGTCAAGTGGGTTTGGAACTTGGTAATTCAGATTTTGAGGTATCATTTAAGTACCAAGTCCTTCTTGTTGCTAAAGGTCTATTTGGCTCTCGAATTAGTGGACTTTGGGCTTGGTAGCTTGGGTTTTGTGGAGGTTTTGGAGGACATAGTCTATCAACACCCGCTTTCATTTTAATCATGTCACCCTTCATTGATACCAAATCACCCTTAATGATCCATTCTCACCATTTTGATCTCATTTCTCAAGTCAAAGTTAAGAGCCTCAAGTCGATCCAAGAAAGCCCCACCAATATCATTTCCTATGACATAGGAAGTAGTACCCTCAGATTCCATAGCTTAAATAACTTAAAAACAGCAAAGAACAAAACCCTACAAAATGAACAAACAAGTTAGTTCAAAAAGCCTCACCACTCTAACTCTCGGTTTTACCTCACACTTGGTTTCACAAGTGTTACAAATTCGGCTTGTACTTAGTGTGAGTGATTGAGGAATGAGTCTACTTTTTCCCAAAATAGATTTTTTTTTTGAGGTTCCTCAAAGAAAAATTGATTTCGTACTTGAACCAACAAGATACTACGAATCACGAAATGAGAAAAGCACACAAAGAAAGATAACACAAAATAAAAGGACTCTAAACTAATTATCAACCTAGTAGGTAGTTACTAGTTTGATAATTAGTGATAGAATTCAACAAAAGTAACTGAGGAATCAAAAAATAGAAACTAAGAAATCCAAGTTTGAGCAAAAATATGGTTGTCCACTAATTGATGATGTGGCACCTTGTGATTGGATGTCCACTTTTCAAAATTTTTATCAATCTTCGATTTGTTGTGTTTTGGCCAAACATTCACTTAAGAGAGTGTGTACATGAAATTGTGGGAAAATGGAAGGTTTGGAGCCCTTTTTCAAGTTGAAATGAACTTAAATTGAATTGGTCCCCCCCTCCCCCTTGTACTTTCAATTGTACTTTGATATTTCCTTTGTTTCCTCTTCTTTTGGAAGACTTAGAATATTATTTGTATAAACACCCTTTCCACTCTCTTTATTCCTTTTTGTGGATCAAACAAGTACTTTTGAATACTCTTCTTCAACAATCTATGAAGACAAAGAAAAATAATATGAATATTCAAGAGTTGACCAAAGTTTGACCACAAGGCAAATGAACCTCAACTTTAAATTTTCTTTTAGATTTAGGTTCCCTTTGTCAAGCCAGGAACAGCCAACAACAAATCAAAAATAAAACTCCACAAACACAATAGGCAACATGAGATCCCACCTCAAAAAGCTTCAAACACACCTCAACAATGGTGGAAATGCTCAAAATCAATCGGATCTTGCTCAAAACTTATATAGACTCTTGTAGTGCTAGTGAGCAAGGATCTAGCACTAGAAACTTTCAAAACAAGCTAAAACTTCATAGATCTAGGTTTTAACTTTTGGATCTACTACTAACAACATGAGATTCAACCTTTTTCGTTATTTTTGGACTCTAGACTCTTTTTTGTGAAAATTTTCTTAAGATAACAATAAACCAAGACTTAGAGTTGTAGGAACAACCCTAAAACGTGGCTCTTGATACCAAATGATATGGGAACAAGCTATAAACCCAAACTAATCCTAAAAGAAAGAGAGATGAAGATGAAACAAACAAACAAGAAGCAAAGGACATACGGATTCAAGAATAAAAACACAAATACTTCCATAAGATGAAAGATAGATAGTGAGACATAACAACTACAATACCATAAGAACTAAGGTGTGTACAAATACCAAAACCCACTAAAGCTTATAACTGAAACACCACACTCTTATGTTGACACAAAAGGGACATACGGATTCAAGAATAAAAAGCAAAGGCTTACAGATGAAGATGAAACTAAGGTCTGTATCAAGAAGCAAAGGACATACGGATTCAAGAATAAAAACACAAATACTTGCATAAAATGAAAGATAGATAGTGAGACATAAAAACTACAATACCATAGGAACTAAGGTGTTTATCAAACACCAAAACCCACTAAAGCTTGTAACTAAAACTCCACACTCTTATGTTGACACAAAAAGGACTCAAGCTTCCCCAAGCATCAATATTTCTAAGCCAATTGTCAACCCTAGTGATTCCACACTCAAGGCTAACCATAGTTTCAATTATGGATTTTCAAAGCTCTACACTACAAACACTCTCTCTCTCAAGAGAATTTTTTTCAATATTCATAAAAAACTAATGAAAAATAAAGGCCCAAGTGTCTATTTATAGTTATTACACACAAAGACTAAAATACCCTTAATAAAGGGTGCTCCTTTGGAGTGTAAAAGAGGAGTCTCAAAAGACCACAATACCCCTAAGTTGAGGAGCCTTTGGAGTGTATCCAAGGATGTCTTGGAATATAATCAAGGTCCCTCAACATATTTTAGCAAGTACATCCCTTTTATGAATGCACAATACTCTCACAAGCCTCCATCTTATAAAGATAGTTTGTAGACATCGTAGCTCTTTGGCTTGGCTCCTTGTGAAAGGCCTTGAGCACTTGATACTCATATTATCACTTGGTAACCTGAGCATGGCTCTCCATTAAAAGGTATTATCCTCCTTGTACTAATTGAACTCGTATCAGGAAGTCCAAGTATTCATTCCTATTCCCTATTCCAAAAAATCATGCTAAAGGTATGCGTGATCTTAACATCTTTGTCTTCTAACTTTGTTAAAGGTAAGTATGGGTGTTTTTATTTATTAAATTGTATTAATGTATGTCATGATCCATCATTCTAGGATGAATGATCCTTGGTGGTAGATAATGAAACACCCTAGGTGTTGGTCCCTGGAAAATTCTAAGTTTTGGGCTTACCGCCCTGACTATGACTCTCCTTGTGAGTCATAAAAAGTCATTACGGGTCATAATACCTAGTCGTAATATGCCCTGTGAGATATGTATAACTCATTATTATTACTATGAATACCATGTTACAAGTCATAAGGACACTAAACAAATCCTATAGTCCTTTCTGTAAGGAAACCAGTATGATGCCCAAAGTATTTTGTCCTAAGTACAACTAGGATGTAATGAGTCGTATGGACTTGTTAGGAATCATAAGGTATTTTTCATAATAAAACCAATATTGGTGGTCTGGGATAATGACCAGACTATGACTGAGGGGAAACGAGTAGTAGGGTGACCCTACGCGTCGTAAGGTCACCCATAACGACTGGCAGCTTATTTTTCCTGCTTTTAGTGAGGGTATTTTGGATATTTTCCTCTTATTCCAATAATAAACAACAACCTATAACCATACTTGGGACCCTATTTTCATCCATAATACACATCAAATACACTCTCTTCTCTCTCAAATTCTCTCAAGCATCAATATTTAGTGTTTCAAAGAAGTGTGTCAAGTAGAGCATCAAGGGTTGAATTCTCTCCATAATCTTTGATATTTCAGGTATGTAACTCTACCCTTAAACTAATTTATCTAATGCATGAATTTTCATGATTAATTATGTGGATTTGAAATACAGGTTTTGATATGGTTGAGGGTTTTGACATGAATGGTTCTTAAATTGATTACTTTGCTAAGGATTTTAAACTTGTAGGTGAATGTGATTGATGAATAATCAAAGGGGTTATATTTTCCCTAATTATGGTGAATTTTGCTTTGACATATGATTTTGAAAATTGAGTTCCCTCAACGTAAACGTGAAATTGATAATGATACATGGCTTTGTCACATGTTTTGACTTGCTCACTAGAATTAATGCATTGTCATTAAAGCTTAATGAAACATGGTATGATTTTATATACTTTGGGGTATGTGGTGTCCCCGTATGGACGTTAATTAAACCTAAGGGGTCATGAATTTCCTCGTGTGATGGTTAAGGGATTGTGGAATGATGATAAAATTGCAAGTAGGGGTTGGTATGATGATACCAATAGAAATCCTAAATGCATAATTGGTTAAATAAATTAGGAATGTGTGTTTGTCACTACCCAAGGATAACCCCTGGTGATAACACGGTGCTTAGAACCACAAGTGATCCCAACCTAACTCATGTTATGGCATACTTCTTGAGAAACTAATTTAAAATAGATATAAAAGCTAAATTCACTTAGAAGAAGTATAATCATGAGAAAATATGAATAATTGATACTATAAAAGTTTATAGCACGATAAATCTAAAGATAGGACTTGAATTTCATATAATTACTCTGGCTGACTATCTATGAAGCCTCCACTATACAGACTATAGGAAGTAAGGACATGACCCCCAACTATCCCTAATCAATATACAAGAATAATGAAAATAAAATACAGGAACTGCATCTAACTTGAGTCCCCGAAATAAGAGAACTCATCACCTGATAGTTGAATGCTAAGAACTGTCTGACCCTAGTGTGTAGGCTACTTCTAGTACCTACATTATGAAGGAATATAGCCACAAACGCATATATGTAGTCAGTACTTTGGAATGTATTGAGTATGTGAGACATGCACTAAATCATGAAAATACTTAATGTATACTTTAAAACTACAGACATAGGCTATTTGCTGAAATATGCATTTAAATCATCGTTATACGTAAACATTATAAGACATAGTGAAATTTCTAAATCATGAGTTGATCACGAATGCATGAACGTGTAAAACGAATGCATGACCAAGAAAAGCATGTGATGAAATAATCTGTAACACTGAATAACTAATAAACTGAACACTTGGTCAAGCATATCTGAGCTAATGTGGTGTGAATATTGAACTGAGACTATGGGAGCTAACATTTAACTGACATGCCCTAATCTGAGCTAATCAGGGTCCAACCCGTTATCCCAGTTATAAGGGTGTTAGTACCTTAGCACGGGTAGCAATACTAGTTGTGTGGATCCATTATGCAGATGTCCCAAAGGACTAGGGTGTCAATCCTCTACTAGCGGGTGACCCCTAAGAGAGTGCCAGTCCTCTACTAGTGGGTGACATCATATAACCTATGCTGGCTACGTAATTCTAAAACGTAGGGACTCCTACTAAAGGTCTCAGTCCTCTACTCGCGGGTGAGACTTCATCCCTAGGTTTGCTTGGTGCTAAGTCCTACTCCCAACTGAACTGACACGAAAGAATAAATTAGTCCATGCACTAGTAACTGATATGCTCAAATATGATATTATGAAAATAACAGTGCATGCACAATCTGAAGGATTTAAAACCATGTAAACTAAACATAATAAGGAAATTTCATAGATAAATCCCAAAAAATCCAACAACTGATAAATGCTCAACATGAATATGATAATTTGAATATAATAATACAAACATGGTTTGAATAACTTGCAACTTGAAAATATAAAACATGCATGACTATCTAGGTATCGGGTGGCCATAACCCGCCAACACTAAAAATATAATTAAATATGATAATTTCAAAGTACAAACATGATAAGAAATTTCATGAGTTAAACTTGAAAACCCCACAATTTCATCAATATAACAAGTTTTTGTGATTCAGATATGGAAGAACACTTGCAGCTATGAGGAAACACTATTTCATGGTTGAATTCAAGAATTTCATGGAGAAATCATGAAATTTATGATTTTCATGGAAACCTACTTTACGAAATTCATAAAATTTATGATTAGAAATCAGAATTTTGGGCATGAGAATGAAAGGTGATCCTCATTGAATACCCAGGTGATCCTCATTGATTACCCACATACCTGAATTTCTTGACCTCTTGGAGGAAAACTTGGATTTGGAGCCTTGGGAGGTGAATTCTTGGAAGAAACCCTTGCTTGGAGTTCTTAAGAACTTTGGGAGAAGAAGAATTGTGTAATTGGTGTGTTTTGGGGTCATGGAATAATCGATTCACGTTTATATCAGGTATAGGATAATTTAGGGCATAAAAGACTTGTTTACACTCAAAAAACTGAAGAGAAACACGGGTTGTAGTGTTTCGAACAAGGTCCATGCCACGCTTCTTATCGTGGAGCATAACATTTGTTCCACGCTGCTTATCGTGGAGCATAAGGTCTGTGCCACATTGAAATCATAGACCCTCACTGGTACCTCCTGAAAATGCTCATAACTTTTTGCTCGGGTATCGGATTAAGGCAAAATCGGATGTGTTTGAAAGAGGACTCAATTATCTATAATTTTGTGGGTTTTAAGCTCCAAAATTCAATATATTACAGAAGTTATACAAATTCAAAGTTGACCTTTGTAGGATCGAATACCAAAACTTGGTCGAATTAAAAGCTCTTAACTCCAATTCACTTTAAGTGTTTCCTATGAATATTTTTTATCTCAATAGCACTTTACACACTAGGTAATGGATCATGACAAATATATTCATATACAAATCATAGGATTAGAGTTTATACACGTAGGAATGATGGTTTGAATTTTATCCCAAAAATATGGGGTGTTACATTATCTCTCCCTTGAAATCATTCATCCTCGAATGATGGGTAGAAACTTATTGAAGCTTTAGATGTATGGAATAATTTAGACATGACATATCTACTAATGAAGGATATAACTGAGCTCAAAACATTAAAACTACTATCATGAAACTGATTTCTAAGCTGATTTTATTGACTTTAATGGGTGGATTCATGCTGAGAGTTTAGAACTCACTTGAAATGTTCATGACACGATCATACATATAGAACTGCAATGTGATAGCTAATGCAATTAAATTCCAAGAGTTACTAAAAATGAAATATGGGTTTCCTTAAACTCTCTTTATCATAACTTCTAATAACAATCGAGGAAAAGAATTTTGGGCATGATCTAGTTATGGAATTCGAGTAAGGAATCTCTACATTGATACAACTATGTAACATGGGATATAGGCATATAGAATGGAAGCTAGAATAGGATTACTATATCTTAGGAAATGAAACTGTTAACTTGTAATCTTAGCCACACTTCTCAAATACTCTCTCAACTATACTTTTCCTCTTAAATACCACTCTTCATCTAACACCGCTTATAATCTTCACATGGGTATTGATAACTCCATTAACTAAAGTCTACGTTGAACTAAATTCTTGCACTATGTTCAAGCCTACTCAAAGTCACAAGGTACTACACATAACACCATAATACTAGTTTAAACCACGGATTCAATATCCTGTGTGTTTTCATAACTCTCATCTCAAGAATAATACTCTTTACCACTTCAACAACTAATGTCAACCTCTTACTAGGAATTCACTAATGCACAATGCATTTATCCACTTATATACCAACCTGACATTCAAGCCTATCATTATAAGTTTATAACGACATATAAACATCTAGTCAACCAAACTACCTAGGAATCTTCCCACATTTTTTAATGCCTTCATTAATAACGACTTTCATGCACTATCCAAAAGAAGACACACCTAGAATTTTCAACTAACTAGGATATATACCAAAAGCTTTACCTCAATCTTCCTTCACCCTTATAGACTTAGATAAAACTAGCATACAATAATCTTTTCCTAATACAAAATATTTACTCTCTCCTATCTAATTGATTTTTCATTAATTTTTATCACCATTATCTTTACATAAGGAGAGGTCACTGAAAGGTTAGAACATGAGAACCTGAAGCATGAAAGAATACTATACAAAACTTTGATACTTAACTAAGGCCTGGGGAATAGAGTATCAACGGAATGGATTTATTAAAGATATCAAAACTGAGGACATACATGACATAATATGAATTTTCACTGGTCATTAAGGGTGTACCATGAGTTTGAGGAATAGGGCATACTGTAAAATATGAGTACATGAGTCATGAGCTGCATAAGCTGCATGACCTGAGTTTGGGGTTCATAAATTCATGGAATATGATTTGTACTTCTGTGTGAACTGGAACTCCTTGTACTAGGAACTAGGAGCGTACATGATTCTCTATGAAGTGCATGAAAATGAGTTATGATCATAGAGCTTACTTGTAAGGCTTGAGTAGGAGTCATAATGACTAAAGTACAAAATTTTGTACTGAGATAATAATTTGGATCAAGCATTTTCCTCCCCTGGTGATGTTCTACCATACACTGGCATCATTACTAGAATTAGAGAGCCTGACTTGGTTCCTTTTTCTACAATCTTCCTCTTGGATTAAATCTACAATTCTAAGTTTGTTGACCCCTGTAATAAATTCTAAGCGAAACTACAATCACTCTAATCTAGAGTCTGAGATATAACAATACACATAAAAAATAAACTCACCCTAAAAGACTATATCTTAAAGTGTAAAACCCATTGCTAGTACTTCCTTATGAGATGGAACTCTTAACTTTATTTAGCCCCAATAGTCATCATATAATAACTTAAACACTTACTAACTTAGAATCTTCAAGAGTATCACTATACCCTGAGTTCACACCATCTAGAATTTCAACTCTTCTTTTTATTAGCTCAATCATCCAAGATTCAAACTTAGATTCTAACACTTAACATGGATATTCCCAAACTTTTAATGAATGATATACTATCCTTAACTTTATTCTTGAACGCTCTCTTAATATATACTATTCTTAACTTTCGTTAACTTCAGTAATCATCATCACATACTTACAACCTTCTCGACAACATACTTGCCTCACTAAACACATAAGTTGCCTCTTTTCCTTCCTAGCCTACTAATATCACATCTCTGAACTTATATTTTTCCTAATCCATGAGAATCACCATTACACAAAATACCCAACATCAACAACCTATAGCCCATAACTTTGCTGGTAAGAATATCATATACTACATTACTAGCCCCATTCGCACTTAGAAAATTAAGGATACTATTTAAGCATACACACATTAAAAACATAGAAATAATACAATCCCATATCACCTTGGGTACACCTCTAGATCATGCCCACATCATCACACTTAATTTTGAATAATAAACTAAATTCTTGCATACACTATTTCAGGACTATTGGTTCACCTTTCATACAACTAACTCCATGGATACATAATCTACTAAATCAAAATAAACATTATCCCCAATTTATTACTATTAAACTTCTAGGTTCATGCTTCTAACTTTAGATCATATGTTATCATAGGATTCTGAGAAAGAATCTGAGGGCATATCTCACTTTGGCTTAATGTACGATTTTTATAAATAAGAATGAACACTTTCAAAGTTTGGAACTTAAGGGAACTGATGGGATCCTTTTAAGCCCGAATGCAATCTCATAACTGTTTGTGGAGTTGTATGAGAAAACTCTATCAGTAGGAATTTATGCTTGACCATTTCTATCACCTCAAAAAAGGCAAAGTTGGCATGAACTGAGCAAGACAAGAACATGTATAAGTTTTTTAAAGAACATCTCTATAGCACGATCTGAGATATAAAGGAAAGAAAACATTTCTTAAATGCCCTATAGCCTCTCGATGAAAAGTACAAACATCTTCGTACCGTTTTGTAAGACTCTACTGGACACGGCTTCATAGACACCGTATGATACTTGAATCTTGGGCTTTGATATCAAGTTTGTCAAGAGTCAATACTACCCCCTGGTCGTAATACGGCACTTAAAACCATAAGTGATCCCAAGATAACCTATCAACTAGCATACTAATAACGCTCAACTCACTCCTATGTTTTAGGGGTAAGGCGGTCATTGTCAATAATCCAACTAGAGTTGAGGTCGAATCCACGAGGAGAGAATTATAAATTTTGAGTCTTATGGGTGTTCTAGTTACTAAAAGGGTACCCGAAATGCTAGCAAATACGATATATAAATTAAAATGGGGGCTTTGAGTTAAGAATGGTTTGTAATAATTGTTGATTAATAATGCACACGTATGACACTTTTGATTTAAAATTAAGAATAGAGAGGATCTTGGGATTATGTATACCTAAGAGTAAAGCTATGTGGGTTAATGACGGTTTAACATGAAGCTTAGTTACTGACCAAAGGATAGGCTATGTCGAAGGTTATTGTAGTCAATTTTTCAATAAAACTACAACAATTTCACCCATTGGCTTTTTCGAGCACCTAACAAGTATATGATTCGTAATTACGCAAAACCTCAATCAAGCATCCCTATTTCTAGGATGATACTCTTAACATGATTTACATTCCAACTACACTTATTTCTAAGATTGCAAAAGGCAGTAAACCATAGGCTCAATTGTCCACCATTGCCCTGTCCCCTTATAACCCTCTTTCAAGGATGTTATGGGTTACCTCAAGTTCACTTTTATCTCTCTTTCAAGGATAATGAAGGGTTTTTAGAGTTTAGGGTTTTCACCCATCAAACCCTTTTGGAGATTTGGAGTTTTCACCCATCAAATTCCAACTAATTAACCCAAGCAATGGTAGAATCCATACTCAACAACTAAAAATTATGCAAACACATCAATACCCACACACAATTACACTTTAGTTTAACATAATCCCAAGACTAAAGAAGTTAGCTACTCATGAGATAGGAGAAAATATTTTTACCAAGTATTTTATCCATGATGTTCATGATGATAGAGGACAAAAATAATCTTCAATTCCACACACAAATGTCACTAATTTCCTTTTGGAATAATAATTACAATAACTATGAACAATCAATTTTTCACTCAAAATTCTAGGGTTCTCTCTCTTTTTCCCCTCCACATACGTTAAAGTGTTTTGAATCCTCAATATAAGTCTTAATTCAGCTGCCTGGATTGACTACAATGCCCTTTACTCATTTGTCCCTTTGTACTGCAGTCGCAGAGCATCAGCTGTGATTATGTAACCACAAACGCGGATGTAATCGAGTGATTGCGGTATGTGGCCATTTTGACAGACCACAATCATGATCTTCTGATCATGGTCGCATTACCCGAGGCTGGATATGCTCTCTGCTTAACTAGTTGCGATCGCGGTGTTCAGATCGCGACCACGATAATTGAGGACACTTTTACTCTGAGTCATTAGTAGAATTTTCTTGATTTTTTTTATCATTTCAATCCCCAATCTTGTAACACCCCAAAAATCTATCCCGAGACGTCACACGGTGCTTAGGACAACAAGTGATCCCAAGCTAACCCTTATACTAGCATAACTCATGAGCAACTGATTAAGACACATAAATATGAAGGAAAGTACAGAAAATAAATCTTTTCTAAACTTGATCAACAAAAAACTACATTAAGATGAATACAATACAACTCTACTTATACACAACAAAACTAAAAACTAAAGTTTACATAACTGACTCTAACTGACATCTGTGAAACCTCTACTATACTGACTATAGTTAGTTAGGACGCGACCCCAACTATCACTAATCAATACATAAGAATAAAAAAATAAAGAACAATAGTAAATCTAACTGAAGTCCCCGAAATAGGAGGACTCATCATCTGCTAGCTGGAATCTGTAGTTGTCTGATTCTGACTGCACATACTACAACTTGTACCTACATTATGAGACAATGTAGAACATAGACATATATGTGGATCAGTACTTTTGAGGATGTATTGAGTATGTAGGGGTGCATGCAATAAGTAAACAATATCATCAGTCTTTATAAAATCATGCATGCTAATGTAAATGACTCACATAGCTTGAGAAAATTGAAAATCTAAATCCCGTAAATCATGAAATAATAAAGCATGCAACATAAATTCCGTGAGTCATTACACTTAGTTCTAAATTCTGTATTCTCTTCTTGTTCTCAAATCTTGTAAACGAAATGAAATCTAAAATTTATTCTGCATAGAAAATACTTTATCTCAAAACTTTAATTCAATAGGCTTGTTTCAAAAGTGGGGGACATTTTTTGAACTTCAGGGAAAACTTTGGGAACTTGGGAAATCTTAAAACACTAGCGTTCAAAACATATACTTTTATCTTAAGGAGAATAGAGGACTTCTTTAGAATTTTAGGGATTTTAGAACTTTGGGAGACTGTGGAAACTTGGGAGTTTCTTCTAACCGACATAAACCATGTGAGCAACATGGAGTCCAACGTCTTGCCCACATTGGGGAGAGTTATTCTATCCTTTCCATCAAAATAGAATCTTAACTTTAGTGATCACTATCTTAACCCACTTGGGGTAAATCAAATCCTATAGTGGCTCATAGTTCTGGGGCATGAAACCTTGGAATCAAGCCCAACTCGATGCTAAATAATACTCCCATACTTAGGCTTAGGACTTTTTAGGAAAATCCACTTTAAATAATACTAGAGTGTGTAATTGAAGCTAACCATGCTTCGCTTTGCTTTAAATCATAGATAAAAGTGGATTCCTATCTTAGCTTAGGATCAAAGATCAACCTTCTTTATAATCAAAGTACTTGCTTGTTTAAATCACGCTAATACATTATTTTCAAGAAACATGACAATTCATACTTGACTTAAAGCATATATACATACTCAAATAATCATAATTTCATAATGAAGCTTAAATCTTGACTTCAACCTTGGGAATACTCAAACATATTAATTCATGGTAGGGATGTGCAATTCATAGAATAATTTCTCAAATTCAAACATAAATAAGTGAAATAACAAGCAATTTCATGACTTGAATATATATATAAATTCATAACCTCAAAGTAAAGTAAATTGGGAAAAACCCACTTGCAAAAACATGAAATTCCCTAATAAAAATCAAAACTTTGGGCGCAAGAACGGAAGAAGTGTTTTGTTCAAACCCCACATACGTTAGATTATCATAGCTGAGAGATGAAACCCGGATCATAATCCGTTCTTTGGAATTCTTGATCTTGAGGAAACCTAGTTTGATCTTGTTCTTGAGAGAAAAATTGAGTAAAGGAGCAATTTCATGCTTCTAGGGACGGAAATTGTATGTTATAAATGGATTAGGGTGAGGGAGAATGACCAAAATGCCCCTAGACCCATCAAAAAACTGAATTAGTGGCAAAAATAGTGCCGTAATGCGATCTCGACGCGTCGCATCGCTATCACGTCGGCTTACTGCCTCACACAAAAAACTGCATAACTTTTCGCTCAGTTATCAGATTTTTGCGAAATTGGTATGTTGGAAAGATAATTCAATTTTTTACAATTTGGTGGGTCTTGAGATGAAAAATTCAATGTATATAAAGAGTTATACATGTTTAAAGTAGACCCTTGTAGAATCAAATACCAATCTTTGGATGAATCAAAGGATCTTAGCTCTACTTGGCTCTAAGAGACTCATATGAACATTTTTAACCTCAAGAGCATTTCAACACTAGGATAAATATCATGAAACTTATATTCACATGGGAATCACTTAGATTATAGCTTCTACACGTAAGAATGATGGTTTATATACTAGCACGAAAATGCGGGGTATTATATTATCTCCTCCTTAGAAATATTCGTCCTCGAATATGGTTAATTAAGCTGAAAACATTGAGGAATCTGAGGCCATAAGCTGTCATGCATACTGAAATAAACTGAATAGCTGAATCTTAAACATAATAAGCTACTGAACTGACCTGCGAGTGCATGAATTCTCATAAAAAATAGCTATACGGCAGATAGAAATGAGAGTGTCAACTTATGAGTTACCATTACTTTACGCTGGATCTTATCTCATGAGAAAAAGATGAGAGGTTTGTAAAATAAAAACTCGGGGTATTACAAATCTACATTTTCTCATCTCCTCAACTTTATGCCTGCAAGGAGTGGATATTAGTGTATTTTATCACCAATATGTCTCATTTATTCATTCAAAATAAGGTAATGTGCATAAATATTGAGTGAGAATGAGTGGTAAAATCACCACTCATCAACACCCCCAACATAAAAAAGTTGTTTGTCCTCAAGCAACACTACCTCTTACCATGAGACACAACCGTTTATGCCCAAACTTCATGCCTTAAAGATCACAATGACTTTAACCTTAGTCACTACCACCAGTAGCCCATTGCACATGGGCTAAACAAATTTCACTACACCCCTCATTATAAAATTACTATATTCAAGGCTACATAGGACTTCAAAGAGCGACCAAGCAACAAAAAACCTATACTCTAGAAGTGACTCCCTTTTGACCACAACTAAGCTATACTCCATTTGCCTCATTGCTGGAAGGTGACAAAATCGTCCACCTCAACTTATTTCATATGCCAACCTCATAAGGAAAAGAATCCTCACAACAAGCTACAAAATATGCAACAAGTAATTTTAAGTGGATGACTCCCTCCCTCACAAAAGAAATCTCCATGCAATAAGTGACATACCATAAGCTTGCCCTTATTTTTAATCCCCACTACAATGAAAGTAAGTGGTTGGAGATATCAAAGGTCTTTCTAAGATGATAACATAGATTTGGGTTAGGATAGGATATCATTTAGGAAACATAGCTACACCCTTCCTTGAATATCTACATCACACTTTTTATTCTCCTTTTTTACTAAGGTCCATTCTTTTTTGTTGTTTCTCTTTCCACGCCTACCTTTTATTTCTTTATTTACCCAACTTTTTTCATCCCTTTTTCTTGCACTTTTGTGCAATTCTTTCCTTTGCTCGACTCTCACTTCTTCTATTTGGTTCTTTTCAAAGTCTAGGAATATTTGGCATACAACTACATCTTCGTGGCACCAAACTTACTTCCATTAATCTTTACCACCCCCAACTTAGGCTTTACGCTTAGAATTATATTTTCAAGTTCAAGAAAGGTATTGTAATAGCCCCATACTTTTCTTAACTTAATTTGACATCTAGGATGTCAAGCGTTAGCTTCAAGAAAGAATGATTTTCCATGAATGTGCAATTTTCCAGTTTTAGACCCTCTAATGCGTAGGAAATTGAATTAGCTTTCAACGATATAAGATTCGCCTAAATTCGATAACCGAGTAAGAAGTTATGGCTATTTTAAGTTTCAGTCATATAACATCATGATTTGGGCATGTAGTGCGTCGCGGAGAAGTGTAAAATCACAATTGTTAATTTCCAGTGAGACTCCACGATTTTGGCGTATCGTAGAAAGGTCCAAATTCCCATTTGTCCATTTCCAATAGACCAACGGGATGTTGGCGCGTCGTGCCAGTAGCCAAAAATAGCATTCCAAAGGGGCACCGTGATGGTGGCACGTCCGAAGAAAACCCAGTTCCTATTTATTTGTTTCCAGTGAGCCACTGTGATAGTGGCGCGTTGCGGTGGCCACCCAGTTTGGAAAAAATATTATTTTCAGTTCCGTTTAAAAGTTTAAAAGGGATATTTTGGTAAATCCCCAAGGCCCAATCCATCCAAAACACAAGATTTAACACATTCCAAAGCACTTTATGCTTATTTCATTCACTCTCTCTCAAAAGAAAATCTTAAAGCTCAAATTTTCTCTCCAAGAAATCCAATTTCTTTAGTAATTCTCCAAAATATTTCAAGACCAAGGATTCATAGTTCAAGATTAAGGATTCCCAATTCAAGAACTCTAAGAATTCATCTCCAAAGACACAATAGGAATCCAAGATTCAAGTTTTTAATCTAAGATCATCAACTAAGGTATGTGGGGCTTTGCAACAAGGATAACACTTTCATCCTTGTGCCCAAAATTTATTTTAATTATAAATTTACTGAATTTTATGTTATTTTACATGAAATTAAAGTTAGGGTTTATACCCAATATTGCTATTTATGAGATTATGAGATTTTCAAGGGATTTAGAAGTTGAATTGCATGTCTATGTTCATATTTTCGTGCATATTGCAGAAATTTCCAAATTTTAAGTTGATTTATAAATGTATATATTACCAAGCATGAATATTATGATATTTTAACATGAAATTGGTGCATGGGTCATTAAGCCCTAGTTGAAGATTATTATTTCAAGATTTTTGGTGCTATAGCACCCTATGACTAGATTCCTTTCAGATTATTGATAAAGATTTGACCTTTTGGTCTCAAGAATAGATATGAAATCCACTTTATAGATTCAGATTACAGATTTAGCTTTACAGATATACAGTTGGTTTCATTATAAATCATTATACTATTTTAGAAGTGGGTTTCCATCAGAATGAGCATATAGATTTAATGGGAGTAGTATTTAGCACCGAGATGGGTACGTTATTACAGTTTCATACCCCAGAACTACGTGCCAATGTAGGATTTAGATTGTTCCCAGTTTTACGTGGATGATAGATATTTGATCACTTAGATAGGTTATACTCTCTGGCAAGAGTATGACTCATATCCCCAACGTGAGGATTCCTTATTAGGGGGATAAGAACGTTGGACTTCATGAATGCTCATATGGTTTATGTCAGTTAGAAGAACCTCCCATGTAGAATAAGTTTTCAGATTTCTAAACCCTTAAGATAAAGTATTTTCTCTACAACTTTAAAATTCTTGAGTTTAAAATATTGCTTTACATAAGCTTTCAGATACAGACTTACAAATTTCACTTAGCCTATATTATTTAAGAACAAGAGCAGAATACAGATTTCAGAACTAAGTGTAATGGCTCACAAGATTTATATTATATGTTTATTGTTCATGATTTTCGATCTTTAGTTTTCAGATTACTCAAGCCTATGTGAGTCATTTACCTTTAGCATACATGATTTTATAAATTGTGGTAATATTGCCTACTCATTGCATTCACCCCCATATGCTCAGTACATTCCCAAAGTACTGATCCACATATACGTCTATGTGCTACATTGTCTCATAATGTAAGTTCAGGTTCTCAGTCTCAACAGCGTGAGTGATTTTCAAGCATCTCATCTACATCTCTACAATTAGTGAGTCCTCATAGTTCGGGGATTTAGCTATTCATATTTCCAGTTTATTAGTAGATGATTCAGTATTCATTTCAGACAGTTTGAGTCTGCTGGGACCTGTCCCAGTGACTCTCTAGATTCTGTCAATAAAGGCTTGTCGAACTACTATATTCAGTTTTAGATTTTAGTTGTAGTATTTCGATTTTCAGTATTTATTTTATCAGATTGATGAGATTAGTATTTTCAGATATTCTCAGATAATTCAGAGAGTTTTTCGCATTGATCTTGATCTTACATTCATATTCCCCTATTTTGAGATTCAGATTTAGTATAAGGTAGTCAAGGTTAGCTCAGGACTACTTGTAGTTCGGAGCACCATGTGGCATCCTGAAAATCAGATTTTAGGGCATTACAAACTTGGTGTATCAGAGCTTAAAATTTTTAAAAGTCCTAAGAAGTTAGACAAGTCGCGTTACGTAGAGTTTTGATCATGGATGTGAAGTACGCCATATTTATGAGCAAGAGGCTATGGAACGCTCTTAGGAAATCAACTCTTTTTTTCATGATCTATCGTGCTTATAGTATCTCTATCTGCTTTTAAATTTGGTCCAACTCCGAAGGGTGACACTCATGCTCAGTCACCTTAAGGAGATATTATTTTTTTTCATATAAATTTGGTTAGATGTTGGAGAATGGGGTGAGGGAGGAGTTGGGTGAAGGCATGTGGGGGAAAGGGGGCAGAATTTATTATTTTGAATTAAAAAAAAATTGAGGGTGGGGGTGGGAAAATGGAGGTGGGGGTAAGGGTGGGGTGAAAACCAACAAGGATTGTGGTTGAATGATAAGTACTACTTCATTCTTAACTAAAAGTATCGGATTCAAGTATCCTTGGGTATTAGGAAGTACTTTCCCTCCCAACGTCGATTTTTCAATGCAAATTTGAATTTAATCAGACCATAGACACTAAATACCAGATGAAATCTTTTTTCTTTTTTAAAAGGGCTAGGTAGGAGGTAGATTCCTCTCTAATATTTCATTAAAAAATAATTTAATAATAAATTAAAGTAATATAATTTAACATGTTCAAAATAAATATTTTAATATAAAATAATTAAAATATTACTTTAACATTATTCATGCATGACACGTGTGCGTATATTAGTTATAGTATAAAACAAAAGAGAGCTCCATATGGACTACTTTGAAACATTAAAAAAGTCAAAGAAGAATACTAGAGCGGACAAGCACAACATTCAAAGCTCCCCCAGATACGAAGATTCAAAGCTCCTCCAGATAAGAAGAGCCTTTCATGAAAGTGAATAGCCTTAATTTGTTTTCACCGCACCGACTACGCCCCAAGATAAAAATCCAGGCATATTGATATATTAATTTTACGTCTTTTTATTCATCACCAACCATATTTCATACAATTTTGCACCAATATCGTCATAAACTCATAAAATGATCCAATATAAGCATCATATGTTACCTCAACCTACTAGCTAACTATATAACCTTGCACGTTATATATTTATCGCTGTTGAAAATTCAATTTGGAGAATCAAAAGGCTACTAAGCAAAATCCTCCAACAATACTGCAAAATGTCCCATCGCCATGTCCTTAAAATTCATTTTGAAGTAAATAAAAACACACCAAGAAGGCGAGCCAATAAAAGAACAGAGCCTTGGAACCGTCACTTATCAACGCAGGCTTTAAGTCGATTTCAGGTCGTGATTCCTTGTTTGAGGGCTCTAATTAGTATACTATTAATCAACCATGAATTTTCATTAGTCCATTTAATAATTGCTTGTTTGCCACCATTAATGGGATTCCAGTTGCCCATTCCACCAAGAAAGCCAGATTGCAACAAGTATTGTATTGTTCCACTTTAATCGGATGTCTCCAAAAGGACTACTACGTCTTTCCCTCATCATCAGCTTTGTTATCTATGCATTTGAGCAGAATACGAGCTACTGAATTCTCATAAATAAAGCTTCAGCCCGTATTACTTTGGATGCAAAAATTGGTCAACAGCGAGGGACTTGGGTAGATTCCTTGAGAATCAAGCTTAGGCTTATCTCCTAAACGATTCTCTCCCTTGCCTGATTAGCTAGCGTTTCAGTTTCTAACATCCTTCAAATTCTTAATTTCATCCTCGGACCTTTTCAGTTTTTTTTTTTTTTTAAACCAAGAGATGGAAATTGTGTAAATTTAAGGTTTAATAGCAAAATCATGTTCATTCGCCCTCCGATAAAGCAAAGCTGATGCCTCCACCCTGCAATTTTATTTTTATGTGGAACAAATCAAGAAATATAACCAAACTTAAATCACCAGAAAAACCATAGTGATATGACTGCAATTCAACATTAAAGAGATCATACCAGCCAGGATGAACAACAAATCGCCCAGTGGAAAGAGCCCAATTAACCTGTTAAGACGAGCTAGAAATTAAATCTCCAAAGATTACCCCACATACATGGTTCTCCAGATGACTGGATCAGAAATTTGAATCCACATAATAACAGGGAGGGTGATAAAGAATGTGACTACGGGGGGACGGAGTTTCCATGGAAAATGTTCTCTTATTAAATGAGTTCCTTACTTATTTTCTGGTGTTTCTCATATTGCCTGAAAAGCTTTTATACATAATCTAGACAACCAATATGGAGGTGGAGAAGAAAGGGGTGTGGCGGCAGTATAGGTGGAGATGGGGCGGATGGAAAAGGATGAAATGTCATTTACGGAACTTCTTTTCCGGGTGAAAATGTTTTCCAAAAATTTTTACTAACCAAACATTAAAAATTGCTTTCCTCCCACCAAACACACCCTAAGAGAAAGTTATGATACTATTCAATCATTCAGTATGGTAAACACACCCTACATTGACATTTCATTCTCATTTCTCCAAACCGACCACTAGTTTCGTTTCTCCCATTTTTTTTCTTTTCCCTAATTTTTTGTACAAACAGGTATGGGATTTCAGCAATGAAGAGTGACTGTTATGGGAGAAATAACACACACCTTATCTGTCCCAAGAGAATTGGCAACCACGTGGGTAACCTGCTCATCAATTTGACTAGAGCAGACAGCACCAAACTGTTCAGCTGTCTGCCATAAAGGATGCAAATGAGGATTGGCTTCACCAACAGGAAATATTCTGCTGAAGACAATACGACAACCTGACAGAATCTTCTGTTGTTCTGTGGCTAAGATGTTCCTAACATCAGCTTCATCAATGGACCGATGTGTGAAAAAATTCTGATGTATTCTTTGAATAACCTAATTGTATGAAATGATATAGAACATTAGTATTTAAATATTAATCTCCAAGATATTCTTACACAAGATCAAACATTTGCTCACCCCCAAACAAGAGGCCAATGTCCCATCTTCTGGTCTTTCATCATGATCAATCTCAAGAAGAGAAGGACCAGGGAGACCAAATTGTCGTCTACTGCAAGGAAAGTAAATATACCTAAAGATACAAAATGATTAATCACACACACTTGAACAGCACTATAATATGCCACCTATGAAGATATACACGAGAAATCAATCATGAATGATATCAAACATACAATTAATTACCTCTCCACAACAATCAAATTTAGCTTGTTATGTGGCCAAACTCTCACAGAATCATCTATAATCACAACAGCCGACTCCATGCCCAAAACACCCTCCAAGTCCTTACTCTTAGGAACCCTTTCATCCCCATCAAATGGATCTCCATCGTCGCCCCTGGAGATCACTCGTCCAGCAAACAGATCCCCTTTTGGATCTAGCAATTTTGCCATCTCTGTGGCATATAGTTTGTTCCCCATAGTATAGAGATGCAGCTCAAAAAGATTGCTAGCCTAAAGCAGCACATATTACCCAAAGAGAAAAATAGAAGACTCTCAATATCCAACTCTAGCTGTATACACACGCAAACACATACATTAGAAAAACAGTCACCTTTTCCAAGAAATTCCAGATCCCAGGCCGTAACTTGGTCCACATTCCCATGTGTGGAAACCGGAATAGGTGCCTATAAGGCTTTTCACGGTCTTGTTCCTCTTTCTTCCTCAATATCTCCTCATGGACGGGGTCGATTTCAACAAACTGAAAAGGGACAAGGTCATAAAAATCATCATTACCAACAGAGAAACTAAGCTCAGACTCTACAAGTTCAAAAAGATTCTTGCCTTTGCTGAATTGAGAAGAGTATGGTCCAAGTCCAAGACGAGACACAGCTTGCGAACAGAAAACATTTTTTTCTGTTCCTCCAGCCTCCTAGCCCTTTCTCTCTGGATATCAGCTCTCTGTTGGTCGCTGTACCCCTCAAATAGATGTTCAACATCGCCCCAAGAGATCTGTGGTTGCAATGAACCAGGAGAACCTTTTTCAGAACCAAAGCCAGCATCATTCAGCCGTTCACTTGACTCAGAAACTGTTTCATTCCCTTCCAATCTACGCTGGTAAGCTTGTAAGTGTTGTGTCTGAGTTCGAGAAGCAGCAGACGGTGATGTGGATGGTGAAACAGAGATCATGTTAGCAATATTTTTCAAATTTTTGGTGAATTGGCGAGCAATGTCAGGTGGTATAATCGAAAGTGTCACAGCTGACTTCCCATCCAACTGGTCCTCTTGTCTTTGGCAACAAAGATTGCTTGTCATTGCTTGTGTGCCTGCTACACCGGTTTTACATTGATTTAATCCAACATCACCACCCTTTGGAACTGCAGAACTATGAAGAACACGCCGAGGATCGCGAGGTTTCATGCGGACAATAGCCACTTCATCCTGCAAATCTTGACAATGTCAGATATTCCAGAGGACAACTAAAGTAGCATGAAGTATCAAATAGAGTGCTTAGCTTTCTCATTTTGACACAAAAACATCAATTGAAAATAAAGATTACATAATTTCCAATGTAACAGAAACGTAACCGCTCTGCACCCTATTCCACCCCAAACACAAGAAAAAGAGAAACCCTTAAAAATGTCAGAAAAAAAAAAAGGGAACTGTGCAATAGAAGCAGTAAAGACGACATTGCAAACGAACTCATTCTTCAAAAGGTTGTAAATGAAACTTGCCATTGCAGCTGTCTGTGTAGGAGGCTGAAGTATTCCCACTGATCTCTGCCCAATAGAGGAGGTTATGGGAGCAACTGCATCCGTTGATGGAACTGCTCCAAGAATAGAGTTAGAACTTGAAGCTTGTGTTGTAGTTCTACAAGCATCAACAGATTTCTGCTGTTCCATCTTAATTATATTCATCCATATTGATGGATTTATAGCTATATCTTTTAATAGAGAATGTAAAGTTGCTGAAGTGCTCATGCCAGCCAATGAAAAGTTTTCATCAGCATTAACTATGACACTTGGTATAGTAGCAACACTAGTTGTTGCTTGCTCCAATTTCCTAGTGTCATTGTCACTGATATCTATAGCATAGTCACTACTGGTAATTGGCAACCCAGTAGTCCCTCTATCCTCTAAACAACCACCATTTCCAGTCAAGGGTCGCATAGAATCAGTCTGTTCACTTCTTTGTCTTTTTGACAATGGGGCATCAAAGACTGGTAGCTCTACTGTTTTCTGCTTTCTTGAACCTATCATCTCTAAAGAAGCCTCTAATTTCAAATCAATGTTTGGGATAGACATGATATTTTTATTCAAGTTCTGACCAGCTGCATCGCTGGTTGCCAATCTGAGCCTGGGATCTCTACTTTTTGCTGTAGAAGATCGCAAAGAAGGATTTGGTAGAAAACTCATAGGATCTGCAGTCCGGACAGTTCCAAGTCCTTGTCCAGCAAGAAAATTGGTCTGGGAAACAGAAGACACTACTGGTTGGCCCAAGCTAGATGAATTCAGAAGGCTGGCATTATGTACAACATTAGAACTGGAGACCTCCCCACCAATGTCCCCTTCACCACTATCACCCTCTTCAGACGGGGTTGGACTTGGAAGCTTTTCACTAACAAAAAGGGAACTTCGACCAAATTTCTGTTGATAGGAGGAAACAGCCTTAAGGGCATCAGTTTCATAAGGATGCAATAAAGAATTCCCTTTCTCAAGAGAACACGCAAAAATGGGCAACTCCGGTTTCACTGTTCCGTGAGCCTGTGTAGATGCTTTTGCAGCAGGGAACTGTGGTCTAATTTCTCGTGTAGGTGACGGAAGAGTATCTTCATCATGGTCTTTATGGAGGTCTAGCAAAGGAATGGATAGTCCTCTAGCTTTAGAATTGGTCAATCCTGGTTTAGAAGATTCAAATGACACACTCGTCTCCTTCAGGCCTGAAAATTTGGAAGATACAGCATCTGAATCATACTTCTTGAAAGAAGTAAAATCCAGATTTGTATTTTCAGAAGATTTATGAGAAGCATTCATATCTAACAGTTCAACAACTTTGATCCCGTTGTCCTGGTCCTTGTCTTCAGTAATTGACGAAACAGCTGACAGGTTAGTGGAGAGAATCGCGGCATCCACCTAGGACATCAAGTAGCAGTATAAGCTACCAAAACTGCAAGCATTCTCACTACATATGCTTTTATGAAAACACACCTCATTTAACTGCTCAGAAGACAAAAGAGCAGGTAATTGGCTCTTTGCATGAATAAGCAACCTGCAAGCGAATTAGAATGACTGAGAAGTCTGCAAATGCACTAGGACTCTATATGTACACACACCAAAATAAGATCCACAAACGCAAATGTAAAAGGAACAACAAAAACCTAGATAGGCTATCTCTGTTTTCTTGCTTCTGATTCTGGTTCATGGAGAAGAAAACCTGCAAAAGAAAGAGATCTCAGCATTCACAAAACCACACGTTTTCAGCTATGGGATGATGAGGCTGAAAGATAAAGACATATATCCGAATATCTTACAGAATTTATGTTTTGGATGGCAGTCATAAACAGTTGAATAAGAATGTCGAAATCTGGAGAAACAGCTACTTCCCCCAAGCTGTCCAATGAGCTTCGCAATTTGGAACAAACCACAGGAAAGGATCTATGCAAACAGATAGAGCATAATTAGTCCATTTAATTGCAATTGAAAAAGTTCTCTTCGTGTGTTAGTTATTTACTACTGCTATAGTTTTAGATCCAAAACTTACTTCTCCGCCTCAGCTGGAGTAACACACTGAAGTTGTTCCCTAATGAAATTGGCGGTTTTAACAGAATCAAAGCCATCATTGTTGATACCACCATTTACAACTACCTCCGCATCCAAGTCGATCTCGCCTTCCTCCAACTCTCCTTCCTCCTTAGCGTCGTCATCCACATCAATGATGACCTTCTCAGATTCGACATCAACAGACTGCTTCGAGTTGTCAGCAGTCATAACGAAAAGCTCGTCTAAAGGCTTATTCTGCACAGCTTGAGCCCAAGCCAGGTTATACAAACCCCTAGCGTAATCCCTCGAAATCGGATACTTATAAACATCTCTCATGGTCCAAACCCTAGTCGAATTTTGATTTTGATTTTGATTTTGACTATTGGTTAAGTTGGCACTGACAATCTTAGTAGGCGTGGGTGGGTCTTGCCTATTGAATGCATCCTCACTGATTTCTTCAACGGATGCCGAATCTGAGATCTCACCCTCCTCTACATCTTGAACTGGATTACATTCTTCCATCATTTGACCTAGGGTTTTTTCTTCTCTTTTCTCTTCTTTTCTTCAAATAAATAGAGTTAAACTACAAGTTAGAAACAAAATAGAAGTACAAAGAATTTGAATTTGCAACGCTAAGATGCAAAAATTAATCGAAAACGGAAAGAAGCGAAATCGCCAATTATGATTTATGAACACAAAATTTAGTCATTTATTTGAATCGGAAAATTCGGATGTAAAGGACAAATGGATTCGGATCTGCAGAATTGGAAAAGCGTGGTATATATATATATATATATATACCATGAGAAGTACGGGATATATATATATATATTATATCATAATTTATAAGTATGAGCACGGGATGGAATATAACAAAAGTAATAGAGATGGGAGGAGAGAAAGGGTTTTGGGTTTGATCCTTATCTCTCGTAAATGAAAAAAAAAATTATGGTCAATTCTTTATTACTTAGTATATTGACGGTAGGAATAAAGGATTAATTTTATGGTTATTGGCGGTGGAAATATCTTGAAAAAGTAAAAAAAAAAAATTTGGGTAGCAAAGGAAGAGAATTTCAGGGGGCAAGAATTTAGGATGACATGACGAGGATTAAGCTGAGTCGTCTATCTCTTCCATCCCAAATAGTAGATTCGGTAAAAGTAAGACCTGCCCTCCACCCACACCAGAGTCAGCATAACGGTCTCTATACTCTGCTCACTTCTATTCTTTTTTTATGTAATTCCTCTATTTGATTTTACTTATCACTAATTTCTTAATTGAATTTTTATTTTTACTTGTTATTTTTGACATATCAAGAGAAAATAACTTCTTTTTTTCTATTTTATCCTTTGATTATTTTTTTCAAATTAATTTTAAGGTATAGTGTAAGCATTATTTAATATAGGTATTATGGTAAAATAGTCATGTTATTAATTATTTTTCTTAATAAGTGTGTCAACTCAAAATGTGACAAGTAAAATTGAACGGAGAAAGTAGATAACTAGACAATGGAGAGCCCGTAAATGTTACAATTTTAAATATATTATAGATATTTAATTAGGTTTTTTAGAGAAAATCCTATACTTTGTTTAGATGGCGGTTTTCATAATTTCATAATACACGGTTCTGTATAATATGATATTATATTGTACAGTATAGTACAATGAAATATTTGGATGAATTATATCGTTTATTGTTGTTTAACAACATTCTATTATTTAATTTAATGTTATGATATTATATTGTAATTGGTAAGTTTACTAAAATATTCTTAATTAGTATAACTATTAAATTTATCAATAATTATTAATAAAATAATTTAAGATAATTTTCTCCCTGCTAATCTATCACAAATTATGTCATATAAATATATTAAGTTGTTAAATTCAATCTTTGAGTCGAGGATTTATCGAAACAACTTCTCTATCTCACATCCTAAGTAATGGTATGGATTACGTAAACTTACCCTCTGCAGACCCCACTTAGTGAAAATATACTGAATATGTTGTTGTTGTTGTAAGTTGTTGAATTCATATAAATTCGAACAAAATTGTAATACCCCGTATTTTGCATGCACTGGCTCTATTTATATGGAACTTGGTATAGCCTTGTGGTATAGGTAATAGACGAGATTTATTAAGCGAGTATTGATAGTGTAGATGGAGTTCTAGATACTGCTTATATGTTTTAATGTGACGCGGTCAAATTTAAAGTGACTAAGTCTGTACAAGTTGTAAATTAGATTAAAGGGATTAGGAGTTGGAAATGGAATAAAATATTGAGGTGCTTGCTTGACTTAATTAAGCTAGTAGGTGAGTCACCCACTTAAGTTATTTGGATCAAGTTAATAAACCCATAGTTATGGATCAGATTTGGGCGTATACTAATGTACTCATTTGGGCCCAAATTGAATAAAGTATAAATAACATAAATACCAACTCTTTTAAAAGTAATTACACTCTCTCCCACTTTTTTAATTACTTTATTATCTCTCCCTATTAATATACATAACATACCTGACATATACATAGCATTCTGTGTATATGTATGGATTTTTGAACTATGTTTAAGGAGTTGGAATTTTTTGTAATATTGAAAACATAAGTTGTGTATTTGTGTAATTTTTAGTTGAATAAAAGAGGAAGAAAATAGAGAAATGGCCCAACACACAAATCTGTCAAGGCCCAAATATAGTTGAGCCCAACTAAAAAATTAAACAAGTAGGTGCATCACCTACTTTGACCCTTTTGAGCAGCGTAATCTCTTTAAGTAGGTGCATCACCTACTTGGACCAATTTGACCAAATTTGAAGCCCCAAATGCAGCTAAGTGGATGGCCAAAAATAGGGCCTTTATAAGAATAAGTTGCTGGTCATTTTCCCTCATTCTTAAGTCACAAAAAAAGTTATACTTCACAAATTCTCTCTACTTTATTTTAAGCAACTAGGAGCAACCCTATTTTTCTTTCTAGGGTTCTTCAAGAAACCTCAACCTTTGCAAGCCAAGGTAAATGAAAACACTTATGGTTTAACTTAATTATCTTATGGAAGATAAAAAAATATGCTATAAACGCTTAATAATTAATTCATGGCAGAATATAGAACAAGCTACTTGCTCACTTTTTCTTTGTTATTAAGAGATCTTTTTTCTTCTTTGGTTTAAAGTGTGAAGGAAAGTGGAAGTTGAAGTTCTTGAGGAGTTTAAATTTAAAGTATAAGTTGCAGAATTAAGGTAAGGTGACTGCCTCATTTCGTTCTCCTTATATATGAATTTGAGAGAGAATTATGGATGTGTTGTTATTGAGAACTCAAGAGATGATGAGTTCAATAATTGATTGCTACAATAAAAGAAATTGAGACTGTTTTGTATATATATGTTATGGGCTGCCAGGTTGATGTTGGAGAAAGGTGTGACTAGTTCGAATTGAAATATATAAGAAAGGTGTGGTGGTACACCACCGAACTAATTATTGCATATGCTTACTGTCCAATCTGTTTTGCGTATCAAATGTGGTTTCGGTGAATCTTGTAAGAACATGTATGGTATGTGGGTGTAATTGGAGAAAAGGGTTAAAATAACACCCTTGATTGATATATCAAGGACACTGTTTTGGTGAAGTTAAATAGCCCAATTGTGTCGGTTGGTTGCTAATATTTGTTTACCATATATTCTATTGTAGCTAAGTAATCTAAAAGGCGGGAAGTCAAGTTGGGTTAGTTTCAGAGTTATATAACCAGGTATGTAAGGCATACTCTATTTTGTATTCTTTGGCATAAAATCGGACATTTGTTCCATCAAATAAGCTTCTAAGGTTATCCTATAACAAGTAATACATAATAGCAGCGTATTATATACCATGTAACCAATGACCTTGTTCCCACTCTTTAACGTGTTAAAACACCTCAATACATGCTTATTATTGAGCCTGCATGCTTATCTTCACTAGAAAATTTCAGGAGTTCTCCGTTTACTAAAATAAGACCCATGTGTTATTTTCAGCTCCTAAACACTTCATTTGTGTGTCAACAGCTCCCTACCTCATTGTTGTTGCATTAAGTGCCCATTTACATGTCTCTTATTGGTATATTATTGTTTTAAGGTATCATAATGTTATGACCACCAAAGTAAAAATCTCAAAAGGCTAAATAAACTAGCATAAATCTGTAAAACGAGTCCTAGCTCAGAGGCGTAAGCCTAGCATAGGCCGATCTCGATACCTTTATATGTGAGTGGCAGCTCAGGGGCATAAGCCTAGCATGGGCCAATCCTAATGTTCATATGTGGGTGGCAGCTCAAGGGCATAAGCGTAGCATGGGCCGATCCCGATTTATCTATTTATCACTGATCAACTGGTTATTTGCATTATATGACTTACAAAGATTATGAAGTAAGAAAGGTAAAAATAAAGAAAAGGATGTAATGTACGTAGTCCCACAAGTATATATAAAGGTGGTCTACTAGTACTACTTATACACTTGTATCTGATTTCTATTGATCTCTTGTATCATGTGTTGTTACCTTCAGTCTTACATATTTAGTACATATTTTTGTACTGACGTCCCTATCAATGAAGTGAATTTTTAAAAAAACATGATCAGAAAAATGAGAAAAATGGAGTTTTTGCTGTATTTCATGCTGCAGGCACAGATGCTTCAGCTAATACACCTCACTAGTATGAGCACAGGCTATTCAGTGACTATTGCTGAACTCTAGGCTGATTCGGGGCTTTCCAAGTCTGTTTCATATATTTTGGTATTGTGCATTAGTCAAGAGTAGGGCAGGGGTTTGTCTTGACTCTAACTAAGTCTATGTATCTTTTAGAGGCTTTGTAGACTAATGTAAAGTTAAACATAGTAGTCTTTTAGATGTTGCGGCCCCAACGACCAAGTTTTGTATATGTAATTTTGTGCTTGCCTATGTAGTTATTCTCATCGATGCATTATATAATATTTGTCAGAACCTTTGGTTGTCATAGTTATATGCATGAGAAGTACAAGGTTATGGATTGGTTCTCTCGGGCCTTTACGGCTACCGGTTCCTATCCACCTCAATAGGATTTGATGCTTGACAAAAGTGGTATCAGAGCAGGTCGTCCTAGGAAGTCTACAAAGCCGTGTCTATGTAGAGTCTTGCTTATGGGTGTGTTGTACACCACATCTATAAACAAGAGGCTATGGGCATTTAGTTTTTTTTTTCACTTCTTAGATGGGGCAACAAAACCCAAGTCGTTGGTGAAGTCATATTTAAACACTAAATTTTTTTTTTTATCATTATAGTAAAGATGTCGGTTACAAGAAGGAGTAAGAATACAGGTAGGCGAATAGATGTGGCGCCAGAGAAGGGACTAGCAAGTTACCACCTAGATAAGCTAATCAATGTGAGGCTCAAGTTGAGTTTGTATCACAAACTTCTTCTACTCCTCTATTTCCAAAAGCGCTAAGGAGGAGAAGAACCACATCCTCAGAACCACCTCTTAATGTTACTGATCAAGATATAAGGAATGCAGTACAATTGTTGGCTCGTATAGTTATTGGACAAGTTCAAGGACAAACTATTCCAACCACAGGTTCTAGTGGTGCAGATAGGGCAGCTAGCCTACGGACATAGGATTTTCTTCAGCTAGATCCTCCCACATTCACCAAATCAGATATTAATGAAGATCCACAGGACTTTATTGATCAAATCAAGAGGGCTCTAGTGTCATGCATGTATCAGGTAAAGAGACAGTTGAGCTAGCAACATATAGATTCAAAGGGAAGGCTATATTTTGGTATGAAGATGGGAAACGATATAGGGGTATCGGTGCACCTTCAGCTACTTGGAAAGAGTTCAAAGAGGCATTTCTTGATCATTACATTCCATTTGATATTTGAGAGGCCCATACGGATCAGTTCCTGAATCTTCGCCAAGGAAATATGAGCGTGAGGGAGTGCATCCTCCGGTTTAACTCTTTGGCTAGGTATGCCCCTAATTTAATAGCTACTATGGATGATAGAGTTCATTAATATGTGGATATATTAGATCCATATCTGGCTAGAGATTGTACTATTGCTTCTTTGAACAAAGACATTAATATAGTAAGGATACAAGCTTTTGCATAAAAAATGGAGGATCAGAGGCAGAGAAGAAGAACACAAGAAATAGAAAGGGAGTATTCCAAAAGGGCTAGATTTACTGGGCAGTTTATGTCATCCCAAAGAGAGTTTAGGCCTCGGTTTTCTAATAGACCTGCCTGGGCCATCATTTTTTATTCTGAAGCTAGTGCTCCACCACAGTTTCAAGGGTCTAAAGGCAACTAGTTTGGGCCAATAAATGAGAGTCAGAGTTCACGAACAACGGGGTATCAAGATCAAGGGAGTATAAGCCAATTAAGAACTCCTCGACAGCCATGTAAACAATGTGGAAAGCTTTATTTAAGTGCATATCGATTTGGGATAAATGCTTGCTTTTGGTGTGGTATATCGGGGCATATGATGAGAGAATACCCACAAAGGGGCATGGGTTGTATGGCATGACCTACTGGATTAGCCATTGCATCATCATCATCATCAGTGCCTTCTCCAGGAAGGGGTGTACAACCTATAGGTCGTGGTAGAGGTGTTAAAGGAGCAGCTAGCTCTAGTGGAGTTCAGAATCGTACATATGCTCCAGCGGATCGACAAAATTTAGAGGCTTCTTTAAATGTGGTTACGGGTACATTTTCCATCTTTTCACATAATGTATATGCATTAATTGATTCAGGTTCTACATTATCATATATCACTCCATTAGTTGCTGGAAAGTTCAAAAGAACACCAGAATTGCTAGTTAAGCTATTTGAAGTATCTACGCCGGTTGGTGAATCTATTATAGCTAGAAGAGTGTATCGAAATTTATAATGACTATTTGTGGTCATGATACAATGGCTAACCTGGTTGAGTTAGAAATGGTAGATTTTGATGCTATAATGGGTATGGATTGGTTGGCTTCTTGTTATATGCTATAATGCTATAATGGTTGGAATGATTGATTTTGGTTATATGCTATAATGCTATAATGGCCACAGTAGATTGCCGAACTAAGAGGGTGTATTTCTATTTTCCAAGAGAGGCAGTCCTTGAATGGTGGGGTAATATTGGTGCGCCAAGAGGTAAATTTATTTCTTATTTTAAGGCAAAAAGGATGATTTCCAAAGCTTATATATATATCATCTAGTAAGAGTGAAAGATACAGATGTGGAGCCACCAATTCTTCAAGTTATTTAAGTGGTAAATGAATTTCTCGATGTATTTCCTGAAGATCTTCTAGGTATGCCTCCAGAACGAGAAGTAGAGTTTGGTATTGATGTGATTCTAGGTACAAACCAATCTCAATTCTTCTGTATAAAATGACCCTGAAAGAATTACGGGAGTTGAAAGAGCAATTGAAAGACTTGCTAGAAAAAGGATTCAGAAGGCCTAGTATGTCCCCCAAGGGCACACCAGTGTTATTTGTACATAAGAAAGATGGCTCATTAAGAATATGTATTAACTACTGACAACTGAATAAGGTGACTATTAAGAACAAATATCCCCTTCCTAGAATTGATGATTTATTTGATCAGTTATGAGGCGCCAAGTGTTTCTCAAAGATTGATTTGAGGTTAGGTTACCACTAAGAGAGAGTCAAAGAGAATGACATACCTAAGATAACTTTTCGAACACAGTAAGGTCATTATGAATTTCTAGTCAAGTCCTTTGGGTTAACTAATACACCCATAGCTTTTATGGATTTTATGAATAGAGTGTTTAAGCCATTCTTAGATGTGTTTGTGATAGTTTTTATAGATGATATTCTGGTTTATTCTAGATCAAAAGAGGATCATCCTAGTCACTTACAATAGGTGTTACAGATTATTCGTGATCGCAAGCTATATGCAAAGTTCTCTAAATATGAATTTTGGTTAAAATCTGTGGCATTCCTGGGTCATATTGCTTCTGATAAAGGAATAAAGATTGATACTCAAAAGATAAAACCTGTGAAAATCTAGCCAAAACCTACAACACCTTTAGAGATTCGTAGTTTCCTTGGGTTAGTAGGTTATTATAGAAGGTTTGTTGAAGGATTTTCTTCAATTTCTGCATCTTTAACAAAGCTAACACACAAAGCGTCTAAGTTTTAATGGAATGATTCATGTGAAAGAAGTTTCCAAGATCAGAAGAATAAGTTGACTTCTACATCCGTATTGGTACTTCCAGAAGGCACAGAAGGGTATGCAGTGTATTGTGATGCCTCAAGAATTGGCTTAGGGTGTGTATTGATGCAACATAGTAAAGTTATAGCATATACCTCAAGAGAACTGCGGCTACATAAGAAGAATTATCCAACACCTGATCTGGAGCTAGCAACAATTACATCCCTTAAAGATATGGCATCATTACTTTTATTGGATTTATGTTGACATATATATACTGACCACAAGAGTTTGTAATATATCTTTAATCAAAAAGACCTAAATTTAAGGCAGCAAAAATGGTTTGAGCTATTAAAAGGCTATGATGTTGATACGTGTATTATCCAGGAAAAGCAAATATGGTAGCTGATGCGTTAAGTCGTAAGGCTATGGTGGGCACTTATGGGCAGCCTACAGAAAGACAAGGGATGACTAAGGATCAACACAAACTAGGCAATTTGGGGGTTTGCCTTCTTAAAACTCTAGATGAGGGGCTTATTATGCATAATGCCGTAGAATCTTCACTAGTACCTGAAGTGAAAGAGAAGCAATATGCAAATCCCATTCTATTACAGCTTACGGAGAATGTACAATGTGGTACGACAAAGGCATTTGAGCTTACGTAAGAGGGAGTACTTCAGTGCCAAAACTGATTGTGTATGCCTAATGTAAATGGGCTAAGAAAGAGGATTATGACAGAGGCGCATTATTCAAGGTATTCTACCCATCCAAGGTCAACTAAAATGTATCATGATTTGAAAGGAATGTATTGGTTGGGTGACATGAAGAAGAACATTGCAAAATTTGTAGTCGAATGTCCAAATTATCAAAGAGTTAAAGTAGAGCATCAAAAGCCTGAGGGTTATATTCAATGTATAGATCTTCCAATCTAGAAGTAGGACATGATCAACATGGATTTTGTCACTGGTTTGCCTTGTACATCTTGAAAGTTTGATTCTATATGGGTGATAGATGATAGGCTTACCAAATCAGCACACTTCCTATCGGTTAGGACCACTTATATAGTTGAAGAGTATGTGAAATTATATATCAAAGAGATAGTTTGATTACATGGAGTACCGGTATCTATTATATCAGATAGGGGACCTCCATTTACAGCAAATTTTTGGAAGTCTTTTCAAAGAAATTTAGGAACACAAGTTAATTTAATGTCACGCCTCAAATTTCATTGAGGCAGACAGGCACTCGTAGCCGTGAAGGCCCGAGAGAACTAATCCATAACCTTGTAATATCATGCATGTAACTATGATAACCAAAGGTTTTGACAAATATGATATAATGCATCAATGAGAATAGCTACATAAGTAAGCACAAAATTATATATACAAGACTTAGTCGTTGGGGCCACAACATCTAAAGGACAAGACATTATCATGTTTAACTTTACATTAGTCTACGAAGCCTCTAAAAGATACATAGACTTAGTTAGGGTCAGGAAAAACTCCCACCCTACTCTTGACTACTGCATAATACCAAAATAAATGGAACACACTCGAAAAGCCTCGAATCAACTTGGAGCTCACCAATGGTCACTGAATAGCCTATGTTCCTATTAGCGAGGTGTATTAGATGAAACACCTGTTCCTGTAACATGAAATATAGGTCCCCCGTAAGGGACGTCAGTATGAAAATATGTACTGAATATGTAAGGCTAAGGTAATAACACATGATATAAGAGCTCAATAAAAATCAGATACGAGTGTATAAGTAGTACTAGTAGACCACCTTTATATATACTTATGGGATTACATACATTTCATTCTTTTCTTCATTTTCACCTTTCTTACTTCATAATCTTTGTAATCCATATAATGCAAATGACCAGCTGATCAGTGGTAAATAGACAAATCGGGATCGGCCCATGCCAGTCTTATGCCCCTGAGCTGTAACCCACATATGAACATTGGGATTGGCCCATGCTAGACTTTTGCCCCTGAGCTGCCACCCACATATAAAGGTATCGAGATTGGCCTATGCTAGTCTTATTCCCCTGAGCTGCCACTCGTATTACAGATTTTTATTACTTAGTTTATTTAGCCTTTGAGATTATTACTTTGGTGGTCACAACATTACGATACCTTGAAATAATAACTACCAATAAGAGACATATAAATGGGCACTTAATTCCATAACAATAAGGTAGGGATCTGTTGCCACACAAATAAAGTGTTTAGAGCTGAAAATAACACATGGGTCTTATTTAAGTAAACAGAGAACTCCTAAAATTTTCTAGTAAAAATAAACGTGCAGGCTTAATAATAAGCATGTATAGAGGTGTGTTTTAACACGTTAGAAAGTGGGAAAAAAAATCATTGGCTATATGGGATATAATATGCTGCAATTATGCATCACTTGTTTTACAATAACCTTGTAAACTAACTTGATGGAACAAATGTCCTATTTTATGCCAAAAAGTGCAAAATAGAGTATGCCTTACATACATGGTCATAGAACTCCGATACTAACCCAACTTGACTTCCCGCCTTTTGGATTACTTATCTACAATAGAATATATGGTAAACTAATATTAGCAACCAACCAACAAATTTAGGCTATGAACTTCACCAAAACAGTAATCAGGCAGTAAGCCCTTAAGTTATCAATCAAAGATGTTATTTTAACCCTTTTCTCCCCCAATTTCACCCACACATCATAAATGTTCTTATAAGATTCACCAAACCACCTTGGCTTCATTACACCCTCTAAACAATACGCAAAATAGATTAGGCAGTAACCACAAGCAATAATTAGTTCAGTGGTATACCGCCACACCTTTCTTCTATATTTCAATTTAAATTAGTCACATTTTTCTCCAACATCAACCTGGCAGCCTATAACATGTACATACAAAAAAACCCTTAAAATGGCCACAAATCCCTTTTATTATAGCAATCAATTATTGAATTCATCATCTCTTGAGTTCTCAATAACTACACATCTATAATTCTCTCTCAAATTCATATAAAAAGAGAACAAAATGAGGCAGTCACCTTACCTTAATTCTTCCACTTATCCTTTAAATTGAACTCCTCAAGAACTTTAACTTTCACTTTCCTTCACACTTTAAACCAAAGAAGAAAAGAGAGCTCTTAATAACTAGGAAAAAGTGAGCAAGTAACTTGTTCTATATTCTGCCATGTATTTATAATTAGGCACCTATAGTATATTTTCCTAATCTCCCATGAGATAATTAAGCTAAACCATAAGTGTTTTCACTTATCTTGGGCTACAAAGATTGGGGTTTCTCGAAGAACCCTAAAAGAAAATATAGGGCTGCTCCTAGTTTCTTTAAAAAAAGTAGAGAGATTTTGTGAAATATAACTTTTTTGTGACTAAGAATGAGGGAAAATGACCAACAATTTGTCCTTATAAAGTCCCTATTTTTGGCCATCCTCTTATCTGCATTTTGGACCCCAAATTTGACCTAATTGGTCCAAGTAAGTGAAGCACCTACTTAAGGAATTCAAGCTACTCAAAATGTCAAAGTAGGTGATGCACCTACTAGTTTAATTTCTTAGTTGGGTTCAATTATATTTGGGCCTTGGCAGATTTGTGAGTTGGACCATTTATCCATTTTTTTTATTTTTTATTCAATTTGGGCCCAAAAGAGTACATTAGTATAGGCCCAAATCTGGTCTATAGCCATAGGTCAAATAGTTTGGTCCAAATAGCTTAAGTAGGTGACTCACTTATTAGATTCATTAAGCCAAGCAAGAACCTCAATATTCTATTCCATTTCCAGATCCTAATCCCTTTAATCTAACTTAAAACTTGTACACACTTGATTACTTTAAACTTTAGATTTAAATAACAGCTTATGATTCCAAGTTAAATAGTTGTATCGATGTTAACTTGATCGTGTTATATTAAAACGTATGGGCAGTATCTAGAACTCCATCTACACTATCAATACTCGTATAATAAATCTCGTCCATTGCCTATACTATAAGGCTATACCAAGTTCCATATAAATAGAACAAGTGCATGCAAAATACGGGGTATTACATCCTTGCCTCCTTAGGAATATTTGTCCTCGAATGTTGGCTCAACTGTCCAACCAAAACAAGTTCAAGCCTAAGTTTAATATCCCTATTATCACATAGTACCTATATATTATACTTACTTGTTGTTGATCTAATCCAGCATTTGGGACTTTCTCTTTGTATTTGAACAAATGGGGGTACTTAGATTTTATCGCTTTTTCAGCTTCCTATGTTATCTCTTCTACTTGTTGGTTCCTCCAAAGCACTTTTACAAAAGCTATTTCTTTATTGCTTAACTTCTTAACTTGTCGATCTAGGATAGAAATAGGTATTTCTTCATAGGTGAGATCTTTCGTAACTTGTACATCTTCAGTAGGAGTAATATGAGATGGATATCCCATGTACTTTCGAAGCATTAAGATGTGAAATACTGGATGAACTATTGAGAGCTCTTGGGGTAGCTCTAATTCATAAGAAACTTGACCAAACCTCTAAATAATCTTATATGGTCCTATATAAAGTAGAGTTAGTTTTCTTTCTTACCGAATCTCATAACCCCTTTCATTGGTGACACCTTCAAGAGCACCCAATCACCTATAGAAAACTCTAGTCTTTTTCTTCTAGCATCTGCATATGAATTATGTCGGCTGTTGGCTATCTTTAGACATTGTTGGATCACTTTAACCTTTTTCATATCTTCATGAAAATGATCTAGCCCGAACAAGGCAGTTTCACCCACTTCAAACCATCCAATTGGTGATCTACACTTTCTTCTATACAAAGCTTCATATGGTGCCATGTTGATGCTTGAATGATATCTATTATTGTAGCCAAACTCGATGAGAGGTAAATGATCATCCCAACTACCTTTAAAGTCCTATACACAAGCTTGTAGCATATCTTCAAGTGTTTAAATGGTACGTTCCGCTTGTCTATCTATTTGAGGGTGGAAAGTTGTGCTTAAATTAACTTGTGTTCCCAAATTTCTCTGAAAAAACTTCCAAAAATTTGTAGTAAATTGAGCTCCCTAATCTGATATAATAGAGACTGGTACTCTATGTAATCGAACTAACTCTTTGATATGTAATTTCATATACTTTTCAACTGTATAAGTGGTCCTAACTGGTAGGAAGTGTAATGCCCCGCAAAATCCTCTTCCAGTCAAAGCCTTAGAGCGTATTTAGTAAAGATCCTACATTGGCATGTAGTTATGGGGTATGAAATCGTAGTAACGTACCTATCTCGATTCTAAATACTACTCTCAAAATAATATCTACATGCTTATTCTGATGAAAATCTACTTTTAAAATAGTCTAATGGTTTATAATGAAAACCACCTGTAATTCTGTAAAGCTAAATCTATAATCTGAATTTGTAAAGTCGATTTCATATTTATTCTGAGACCAAAAGGTCAAATATTTATTAATAATCTAAAAAAATCTAGTTATAAAGTGCTCATAGCACAATCAATCTTGAAATACAATTCTCATTAGGGCTTAATGACCCATGCTTCAAACTCATGTAAAAATCATAGAAAACACCTCGACCAATATGCTTCTTCAAAATTCTTAACAATATAAAAATAATAAAATCAAGAATCTCAATATCATGCTTAAACTCAATTGGGAAAATCTAAAAAAATTGCATCATATGCATAATTATATGAAAATAGTCATGCAATTCAACATTCAATCACTTGAAATCTCATAATCTTCAAATAATAAAATTAGGTATGATCCCTAATTGCAAATCATGTGAATTTTTAACTTAAAAAGATAGTTTTGGGTACAAGGACGAAAGGATTGTCTTTGTTCATAACCCCACATACCTTAATTGATGATCTTAGATGAGATGGCTTGAGTCTTGGATTCCTATGATGCTTTTGAAGTGAGTCCTTGGAGTTCTTGAATTAAAAATTCTTAATCTTGAACTATCTTGGAGAATTGATGAGGAAAAATTAGATTTCTTGGAGAGTAAGTTTGAGCTTTAGGGTTTTATTTTGAAAGAGAATTGATGAATAAGTTGACTTGAATTCCTATTTGTATTCTTGAATTGTGTTTCTTGAACAAGAAATCTCAAAATGATGTTCTTGGGAATGTTCTTGAGTGATTTTCTTGAACTTCTTGGAATAGAAAGCTTAATTCTTGATTGTTTTCTTGAATAGAAGGTGATGGAATTGATGAATCTTGAAGAGAATTGATTAAGGTTTATTCTTCAGAGTAAAGTAGGATAATGAGGGCAAAATAATGCCCCAATGGCGGCTATACATTTATATCTTATGACTTGGGTTGAGGGTGGAAAATACCCAATTGCCCCTCATTAATTTAAAGCAAAAATTCATAACCCGCATCCCGATTTTGCCCTTTGCCGCGACGCGGTACCATCGCGACAACGTACTACCTCACACATTGTCGAGTATCACTTTTAGGCAAAATTGGTATAGTTGAAAAGCTAATTCAATAATATATAATTTGGGGGGTCTTGAGCTGTAAGATTCTACATACATAAAAATTATACACTTTCAAAGTTGACCCTTGTAGAATTGGACACCAAACTTTGAGTGAATCTAATGTTCTAAGCTCCACTTGGATAGAAGTGACTTCTATGAATATTATTCACCTAATATGAACTTCACATACTTAGGATTAAAGTTATGACACAAGAATTTGAATTATCGATCAAGAGCACGACAATTACACCTTCATCGCAATGCGGTGAAATCATGTTAAGCTACTGGAAAAGGATGAGTGTGAATTTGTAGTCTGGCACGATGCGGTGCTATCGCATTGTGCCACTGAAAATTAAAAATTCAGAATTTGAACCTCTCCAAGACATGAAAATATCATAGAGGTCCATTGTAATGTGAAGATTGCCATTTTGGCATCCACCGCGACGCGGTGAGTACCCAGGTGGGACACTACATTACTAAAAAGGCTCTAACTTCTTCTTCACCGAGTGTCGGATTTGGGCGAATTTGATATTGATGGAAAGCTTATTCAATTTCCCATATAGTGGAAGGGATAAATCTGGAAAATTCTATATAAGATAAAGATTATTCATGTTTGAAGTCCACTCTTAACATTCTAGAAACGAATTTTAATCTAGGAAAAACAGGGGGTTTTACAATAATATCTTAGTCCTTTTAATCAAACATGTTTTTTGACCACCAAAAATATTTACATATTGTAAGAGAGTTTTGATTTCAAAACATATGAAACTCATGCAAAATACTCTCTTTTTAATACTTCGACAAAATGTAGTCATCTCTTTCATCAATCATATGCAAGTCCTTTATTAGGAAACATGAGCATTTATTAAACAAGGAAAAACCCCTCTCAATTCGTTCATGAGATAATAAAAATCCATAAACATTGGCAAAACATTTAAACTCAACTTTTAACCATCAGTATAAATAATCCATAATATTGTTAAGATAATGGGTTTCATAACAAGAGAGGGAATCACGTAAATCTTTATTTCTTATAACTTTTCATAATCATAACATCCATACAAATTAACATAATTCTAGTTTAGGAAAAACCCCCATGGTTTAAAAAAGATTTCATCATAAATTATGGTTCCCAATACATGCTCTCAAATCTCATAATACGTGCGTATATATATACTTTAGATCTTGAAAAAACTTTAAAATTTATGCCGATGGAGTTTAGGATAGCCCCACGTACCCTTTTTTGATGAAAAGGAATTTGAATTAGTTTGAAATCTAGCCTTGAAAAAAATCCTAATTTTTCTTGTTCTTGTGAGTCGAGAGGATTGTGATATGTTTAAAACTGATTAGGGATGAATAATAATACTTATTGGATGATTTAATTTGTGAGGGAGGATTTTGGGGTGAGGAAAAGATCAAAACACCCCTAGAGAAACCAACAAAAATGTTGGATTTTCCTTGGCTGACGAATAGGTTGACAAGCCGTCAACTTGGTGACATCAATTAGAGGTGGAATTTACTTCTTTCTGGTTAAGGGTGGAGACTAGGGTTGACGGTTTTTCACCTAGTTGATGACTCATCAACTTAGTTATCACTTAGTTGACAACTCGTCAACTTCATCGTCACCTTTTGACAGTCAGACACTCCAAAGTAAAATGAGCATAATTTTCTACTTCGATATCTGATTAAGGTAAAATCTATTGCATTGGAAAGAAGACCTATCAATATTTCATTTATTGTATAGTATTCCATGTAACTCAATATATACTATGAGTAATGATCATTATAACTTGACCCAAGTTGAAACATTCACTAAAGCTTAGTCATTAGAAAAGTTCTCAATTCGTCTTTGAGTTAGGAGATTTTTGTAACCTTAATTCACGTTCAAGGGGTATTAAAACATTATATAATTGATCATCACACATATATTAACAAGGAATCATTGGGTTTGGGTCTATACGCATAGGAACAATGATTTGAATTCTATCCCTAAAAATGAGGGATATTACATATCTCTCCTTGGAATAATTCATTTTCGAATGATGGGTAGAATTTTGTTGAAGCTATAGAAGTATGGAAAAAAGGATGTAATCTCACATTAGGAAGTCTATTTTCCACCATGAAACATACATAGGTATTCAAGAAGATCTTTATGACATCACCAAGTAAATTATGTAAGCATAAATCATGAGTTAACGAGACTTGACATATACATGATCTTGGCATATGTTATATGGATCATGAAGTATGGAAAAAAGGATGTAACCTCACATTAGGAAGTCTATTTTCCACCATGAAACATACATAGGTATTCAAGAAGATCTTTATGACATCACCAAGTAAATCATGTAAGCATAAATCATGAGTTAACGAGACTTGACATATACATGATCTTGGCATATGTTATATGGATCATGATCATAACAGTTGAAGGCAAAAATTTTTCCTAAGAATCCTCGACTTGATTAATATTGGTACAATACTTGGTCTGAGACTCCCGCGGGACATAAGAATAGAATAGAAACATTTTTTTCCTCAAATGATACGTCTAATAGCCTTTAAATTTTGCGACGCTTCTCCACTATGCTTTCAGCTATGGACATCACATTTCAACATCTCAATATTCCCACTAAATACATAACTACTAGTGCTTGAATTTAACTACATTAAACTTTCATATTGAAGCCTAACCCAGAGTTAAAAGGTGCTAGCTTAAGCTATGGTACTCTATACTCTACATCCCTTTAAGGGTACTTCTCCATCTTATCACTATAATCTAATAGCCTCAGGCCATAAATTTATGAGTACTAAACACATAGAAAATTAGTTTAAGTATCCATCAATCACAATATTCAAGTCTATCTCCACTACACCCATTTTATTGATCTCCATACTAAAACCAGCAACTTCAATCATTCTCACAAAGATTTTTCCATATATCTCTGTCCTAACTATTTCACATAATGAAAGTTCATCTCCTTCTTTCCCTATTCACCAATCACCTTAGTTCGAGAAATCACATCAAAATTTTCACATTCAAGAACATCTACTCCCTTACCTAAAACATTACTATGCTTTCACAACCACCACCATACTAATATACGGAGGGTTATTGAAGAACCCGAGCAAAAGCATCATGAATGGGAGTAACGCTATTTGATTATAATATATGCTTATTGCACTATCCAAGATGGGACACGAGATGTAGATATGATATAATAGATGTAGATATGATATAATAGGCATGGAGCATTTCATATATTAAATGTCTAGATAATAGATAGAGAGTTGTTTGGACATAAACATATATACCAAGAGTTCTTAGGACTGGGCACAGTGAGAATATATGAGTATATATCATGAGCTATATAGCATAAAGGTGGAATTCATATAGTTAATGATTGGGACAAGGGTTGACACTTGAAGCTATTGTTTCTTATTTTTAGAGGTAAGATAGTCATACGTTTGCATAAATTTTATCACTTTGGTTAAACCTAACATAAAATGAATAGGTAACATAATAAAAACCATAGTTCCTTAGAAATTAACATGATATAAGACATGGATATGTAGGTCATGAGCATTACAACATAGAGCTTGAATACTTAGAAGCTTGGGTTACTAAAGGACACTATTACTTCAAGTTTGGAGGTCAAAACATAGATATAAGTGCATAGAGATCTCAAATCATAAGCATAGGCTTGACTAGAATACACAACATAAAGCATTAGCAGAATGACCTCTTAAATTGAAGTAGGAGGGGCTTACTTGAATAGAAATAAATTTACCATGACTCTTCCTAAAACTTGACACTCTAAGGGTTTATTTACCAAGATGACTAGGGTCGATGGATCTCTAACTTAGTCATCACTTAGTTTACAACTCATGAACTTGGTCATTACTTTTTGACAATTAGACACTTTGAAGTAAAATAGGCATAACTTTCTACTCCAATATTAAATTAAGGTGAAACTAGTTGATTTGGAAAGAAGACTCAAAGATATTTCATTTGGTATATAGTAGGACATGTAAATCAATATATACTAGGAGTAGTGATCATTTGAATTTAACATAAGTTGAAACATTCACTAAAGCTTAGTTGTTAGAAAAGTTCTCAACTCATCTTTGAGTTAGGAGATTTTTGTGACCTCAATTCATATTCAAGGGTATTCCAACATTATATAATTGATCATCACACATATATTAACAAGGAATTATTGGGTTCAGGTCTATACACGTAGGAATGATGGTTTGAATTCTAGACTAAAAATCCAGGGTGGTACAATCCTATCTTGATGAAAATCAAGAGTGATATAGGTGGTCAAAGGGTTATGGTGTTTGAGATCAGTGGTGATGGTATCTTGAGGTACCAAGGGCGTTTATGTGTTCCTGATATCGATGGTTTGTGATAAAGATTTTGGCTGAGGCACATGAATCACGCTATGTTTTTCAACCTAGTTCGATAAAGATGTATCATGATCTCAAAGAGATGTATTGGTGGAATAGAATGTAAAGGGATATGACTAATTTTGTGGCCAAATACATGGTGTGCCAATAAGTCAAAGTTGAGCACATGAGGTCTGGTGGGTTATATTAGGAAATAAAATTTCCTGAATAGAAATGAGAAGTGATTAATATGGATTTTGTCACCGGTCTTCCCCAATATCGGAACCAATTTGATTTGATTCAGTTCATCGTAGATAGGATGACTTTTTACCGGTGTAAACTAACTTTTTTGGTTGAGGATTATGCGTGGCTATATCTTTATGAGAATGTAAAGCTACATGGGGTACCTAGTTTGATTATATCTGATTGTGGTACAGTGTTTCATATCACTTCTGATGGTCTTTTCAGAAGGGGTTGGGTACTAAGGTTAGTCTGAGTACTTCTTTTTATCCACAGATAGATGAACAAGCAGAGAGGACTATTCAGACATGCGAGGACATGTCTGATTGATTATGGTGGAAATTGGGTTAAGCATCTACCTCTGGTAGAGTTTGCTTATAATAATATTTACCATTCTAGTATTGGAATGACCCTATTTATGGCATTGTATGGTAGGAGGTATAGATCTCCTATTAGTTGGTTTGAGCTTGCTGAGGCAGATATGTTCAACCCATATTTGGTTTATCAGGATATAGAATAGGTACCCAAATTTACCAAAAGTCCTATACGGATATAAAGTGTAGAGACTTAGAGTTTTAGGTTAGGGATATGGTGTTCCTAAAAAGATCTCCCATGAAGGCAGTGATGTGGTTTGGTAAAAAAAGAAAGCTCAGTCCCTGGTCTATTGGCCTTTATATGGTTTTGCAGAGGGTTGGTAATGTGGCGTATGAATTGGAGTTGCCTTCTAGTTTGAGCTCCATTCATCCAGTATTTCATGTCTCTATATTGAAGAGGTGTCTTAGTGATCCTTCTTCAGTGTTTCCTTTGGAGAGATTGGGTATCTCAATTTCTTTGTCTTATGAAGAGGTCCCGATTGAGATATTAGATCCGCAGGTTCATCGGTTATAGACCAAGGATGTGGCCTCAGTTAAGGTTCTATAGTAGAACTATTGAGTGAAAGAGTCTACATAGGAAGCGGAAGAGGACATGAAGTCCAAATATCAATGTTTGTTTTCTTCCTAGGATATTCATTCAGAAGGTTTGTGTTCTTGATTATATCTTTATTTTCTAACTTGGTTAAAGGTTGTATTATATTTGATAATGCAAATGACTCTGCTTGATTTCCTTGCATTTTGTTAAAGGTAAGAGTAGAGGTATCTAAGGGGTATAAATCGAGCTTGTACCTACTTTGTTCGTCATTCGAGAATGAATGATCCTAGTGGGAGAGACTGAAATACCCTGGGTTTGGGACCCTTAGAACTTTTTTTGGATTTTGGGTTCTAGACAACATATGACTGGTGGGTACTAGTTTTATAATGGGGTACGAGTGATATGCCTTGGTCGTATATTGACCAGTGTTGGTTAGTGGGTAGGATTGGTTTCTGGAATGGTTACGACTTGGGTTGGTACTAGTCATATGGTTGAATATGGGTTGTTTGGTTTAGGTTTTACCTTCAATTAACCTGAGAATTAGTAAAATAACTTGGATCATAGTACGAGTGGCTCACTATGAGCCATAAGCCAGAGTATGAGTCATGCCATGAACTCGTATAGTGGACAATATTCTAACCTTTTGTGAATCTATTCTGCCAAGGGTACAGATCAAGGGTACTAGTCATATGCTTAGGTATGACTTGGTTTGGGTAAATCATATGTTAGACCATGTTGGGTCGAAGAAGGAGGCTTAGGGTACTAGTGGTGGGACCACTCGAATTAGAGGGTACGATCGATATGGTATAGTCGTACCCTATGACGGTATTTTTATGCAATTTAAGTGGGGGTAATCTGGATATTTTCCCACTTAACCTATTAAGGCCCCAAGACTTTTGAACCACTTGGGAGGTTATTTACCCTATTATTCTATCATTAAATACTTTAAAAATTCTCTTAAACACTACGTTTCTCTCTAAGTCTCTTGGGTAAAGAATGGCTAGGATTTTACTAAGAAGGTCTATTTGGGGCTTGTGTTGGTGATTTCTCTCCATCATCTTCATCATCTAAGTCAATATACTTCTCCCTTATTGTTAGTTCCAACTAATGTCATGATTTATACAATGTTTTCATGGCATGATTAATGTATGGTTTTGGCATTTTCAAATATATGTTGGGCGTAGTAAATGCTTGCTTATGGTTTTCCCATATTTTATTTATGTTCTTAAATTCCTTAATGGTGGTTTGGATAATTAGATGCATGGGAATGGTTAATTGGTAATTGGAATCAGTTTGGAAACACTATGCCCTCAACATGTTTGGTAAAATGCCTATGATAATGTTTTTACTATACTATTGGATTTTAATGGAACTATTGCATGGTATGGTTTGGTAATGGAACCCTAAATGGTATAAATGGTTTGGAATGGTTAAATGGAATGGTTATGGTTAATTAAACTACCTTGTGGGGTAAAATAGAATCCCTCAAGCAAACTTAATAATGAAATACTTGTGGGGTATATGGGAATCTTCCAAGTTAACTTGATAACGTAATCTATGGGTACATGGGAATCCCTTTACATAAAAAGGTTGTCTAAGGATATTTCTTGCAAGCTATAGTCGGTATGACGATACCACTTCTTATAGCCTTGTTTAGTAATAATGTAATAATGGTTTGGTTGATTGGAAATGGTTTTAATTGGGTAATAATGTCAGGGTGTGTTAGCTATCATAAAGGTGTGAGTCCAATGGATGGACACTGAAAACTCATATTTGTGGACATGAGAGGTTGGTCATAGCGACCATATATGATACTATGAGTTACATGGGAATCCTCTAAGTACACTTTACATATGTATCATGGAGTGCAAAGGGTACTCGGGAATCCCCTATAGTATGGTATCTCTAGTTCGTGTGGCTACACACATCGAGGCTCGTTCAAGGGGTTACACTGGACCTATATAGCCCGTGTGCAATTCTAGGATGGTTAAGCTATATATCCCCAGGTTAATGGTTTTAAAGGCATGCGAAACCTAATTCTTTTTCCTGACATGGTAATATATATGTGTGTGGTTTGTATGCATATGGTTGGTTTACTTGATTTTACTAGATGGCATTATTTTATCCTTCTTCTGAGTACTTGCTAGCGTTCACCCAAGCTAACCCATCTTGGTTTGACTTGAGATGCCCATTACGACAAGGCCCCTAGTAGGGTCATGTTAAAATAACACCACAAGGTTTTGGATTGAAGGACAAATGCTTAAGACAAGTTTAGATATCAAAACGAAATTCCAGCGAGGGTATGAGAATAGCCCCGTAGCGTACACCCTATTCCCAGGGAATGAGGCCCGAAGTGAACACCTTATTCCCATGGTATAGAGGTACGTGGCGCATACCTTATTCCCAATACGGCCAAAATTGTTCTCCTATAAATAGGACACTTGAACTTGATGTTAAAGACCTTGGACGACTTTGAAGCTTGGAGAGGGGCTGAAAAACACTTCAATTAGGGTTTTTTCTTATTTTACTTTAGTTCATTTATGGATTTTAAAATGTATTCATTCATCTTGACTATGGTTATGTCCATTAGTGGTTAAACGCCCCTTTTCCAGGGTTAAGGCCAAGAACATGATTACTATTGCTTTGAATTGATTTAGTTTTGATTGATCATCATATTTGGTTATTTATTTATCCTTGTTATAACTATTTTAATGATTCACGACCCTTAAAATACATCCATTGTCATCTTTGTAAACTCGGGAGGGGGAATAAGAGGATAGAACATAGAGATGAATAGAGTAAGGTTCTTATTCTCTTATAAAATAAGGAATTTGAATTAGCATATAGGATAGGGATATACCTAGAAGCTTTATTTGATTCACCACAGGATGAAATATAAGTGTGTTTAGCTTAGTTCTCACATACCCGCTCAATGATGTAGTTGTGGGTCTAAGTTAGATAGGTGATTAGAGTCCCGGGAGACAATGATCATAATGTCAACCCTGTAAATCAACAACCAAGATAAGTAATCTAACTAATGAAGTTCTTTATTGTTCATAGAGCCTCAACCCTGGGTTTAGCTCCATTGATTGTCAAATCACTTTAGTTTAGCGCATTGTTTTATTTTACTTTTAATTATAACTCTCAAACTCTTTTGGTTACTTCCACATCAATTTAATCTCAATAGTTGAACCAGAATTATATACTTGTAAAGACAAGTCTCTGAGGGATTGTTATTCGGCTTTATTTAAGGCCACTTTACTACTTAGTGAGACCATGTAAACTTGCATGTGCACTTAGGTGCAACAAGTCCTATGACCCATATGACAGCCTATGACTCATAGGGAGAGTCGTAATCTGGCAGTAAGCATATTGGTCAAGAAATTTTCAAGGACCAAAATTCAAGGTGTTTCATTCTCCCTCCCTTAGGATCATTTTTTCTCGAATAATTAGTCAAGGCATTAATTAGGACAATTTAACATAGAGTACAATGATACTTACCTTTAACAAAGATAGTAAACAAAGATGTTAGGGAAACACATACATTAAGCACGATTATCCAAAGCGGGAAACAAGAATCTATATTTGGACTTCATGTCCTCTTCAGCTTCCCAAGTATCTTCTTCGACCTTATGGTCACTCCATAGAACCTTCAGCAAAGCTATATCCTTAGTCCTCAGACAATGGAATTACTTATCTAAAATTTTCATCGGGACTTCCTCATAGAACAATGAATCCAAAACACCAACTCTCTCTAAAGGAACAACTAAGGAAGGATCACCCACACACTTCATCAACATCGAAACATGGAAGACTGAATGAATAGAACCCTCACTAGATGAAAACTCCAACTCATAGGCCATATGGCCGACTTACCTCAAAACATGAAAAGGGCCAGCATACTGAGGACTGAGCCTCTTTTTTTTTCCAAACCACATCGCTCACTTCATGGGAGATACCTTTAAGAACACTAAATCATATATATTAAACACCAACTTTTTACGCCTCACATCCTCATAGGACTTTTGACGACTTTGGGCGGACTTAAGTCTATCCTGAATCATGTTCACTTTTTCCATGGCTTGGTGAACCAAGTCAAGACCGAATAACCTATTTTCACTAACTTCAAACCACCTAATAGGAGACCTACACCTCCTACCCTAAAGGCCTTTGAAAAGAGCCATCCTAATACTAGAGTGAAAACTATTATTATAAGCAAACTCAATGAGAGGTAAATGATCAACCCAACTACCACCAAAGTAAATCACATATGACCTTAGCATACTTCTATTGTATGAATAGTCCTCTCTGCTTATCTATCCGCTTGAGGGTGCAAGCGGTGCAAATGATCACCTTAGTTCCCAAAACCTCTCTAAAAAAAATACCAAAAATGAGATGAGAACTGAGTACCTCGATCATATATGATGGAAATTAAGGCCCCATGCAACTTGTTAATTTCCTGAATGAAAATCTTAGCATAATCCTCTATCAAATAAGTAGTCTTCATTGGCAAGAAGTTAGTGGACTTAGTCATCCTATCGATAATCACCCAAATTAAATCAAACTGATTCTGAGATCATGGATAGTAACAAAATCTATATTAATCACTTCCCACTTCCACATAGGCAAATCGAGCCATCTTCTTTGCCAAGATTCAACTTCTTTTGGGTGAACACATACAGGAAGCTTTTGTGGTTTGAGATGTCAACATGAACCCCATATAGGTAACAACGCCAAATCTTCAAATAAAATACCACCTCCAACAAATCTAAATCATGAGTTGGAAAGTTCTTCTCATGCACTTTCAGTTACCTAGAAGTATATGCCACAACCTTGCCCAGTGCATAAACATACAACCCAATCTCACATGAGACACATCACAATAAACAACGAAACCATCAGTAATTTTGGGCAGGGTCAAAACCAAAGCAAAAGTCAACTTATCCTTTAACTTCTCAAAACTACCCGTGCAAGCGTCATACTATAGAAACTTTACCTTTTTTTGAGTCAATCTAGTCAACGAGGCATCAATTGAAGGGAAACCCTTCACAAATATCCTATAAAATTAGGCTAAATCTAAGAAGCTCCAAATATCAGTTGGAGTCATGGGTCTAGGCCTCTTCATAACTACCACAACTTTCAGTGGATCCACCATGATCCCTTCACTAGAAGCAACATGACCCAGAAAAGTAATGACAATCACCCAGAACTCACACTTTGAAAATGTAGCATACAAACACTAATCCTTAAGAGTATACAATACTATACGGAGGTGAGTGGCATGATCAATCTCACTCTTAGAATAAACCAGGATTTCATCAATAAACACACTAATAATAAGTCCAAAAACTGATGGAATACCCAGTTCAGAAGACCCATAAATGCCGCTGGTGCATTAGTCAAACCAAAGGACATCACTAAAAACTCAAAATGACCATGGGTTCAGAAAGTAGTCTTAGGATATCCACCTCCCTAATCTTCAACTAATGGTAACCCGATTGAAGGTCAATCTTAGAAAAGTACTTTCCACTCTGCAGCTGGTCAAACTGGTCATCAATCCTAGGAAGAGGTACTTATTCTTCACTTTCACCTTATTTAACTGGTGGTAATATATACACATTCGAAGGGACCCATCTTTTTATAAGTGTGTAGGTGCACCCAGTAGATAAATACTAGGATAGATAAAACCCTTATCAAGAAGATCTTTAATTGCTCCTTAAGTTTTTTCAACTTAACTGAAGCCATTCTATTGGGAGGGGTAGAGATAGGATTAGTTTCCAGACGAAGATTGATCAAAAAATCAATTTCACTATTAGGAGGGACACCAAAAAGATGATAGAGAAATACTTCGGGAAACTCACAGATCACAGAGACAAATGAAAAAAGAAGATTCAAGACCTTAGACTCTATAGAATAGAAATAGAACACAAGAAAGGTTTCTAGTCCCAAATTGTTCAAAGTTTTTATTAATAGGTGATTTAAAAGCGTAGCTAATTACCTACTTTAGTTCATATTAAATTAATTGTTGGGGTCTGATATTTAAGGACATAAATTAAAGGTCACTTTTAATTGCGACCATTTTTATTATTTTCAAATTATTCTCTTAGAAAATGTAAAGTAGTTAAGAACCTCACTAAAAGGAAGGGTAAGTATGAAAAGCATTCTCAAAATCCTCTTGAACTTTAAAAATTTTCTTATTTTAAATTTAAACAAAACCCCAAAAATTTAATGTATATGGACTAGAGGGAGTATGTAATACCAATTTGACAAAAGAATACACATAAACTTCACTCATACATTGTTAGCCTTTAAAGCTTCGTTAAAGTCTACACTTCTATCCCGAGAGATGAATTTTATGTTTACAAATAAATTTTAATATGATAAAAAATAAATTGCAGTTATAAATGAAATGTGAAATAACATAATCATTGACATAAGTCAAATTGGCTCCAGTCTTTTGGGGTCTATGCTTCAAAGACCAAACCTAAGAATCCAAGATTGATCTTTCTAGGAAAGTAAGTACATGATTGGAGGATAGCTTGGTGTAAGTGAGGAACTCTATCAGTTGATGCAATCCATGGGGCCATTAAGCAATATTGTGTCTGGATGATAGCTTGGAGCATATGAGCTTCCTTGCTAAAGTTTTTTGGGTCACTTTTTAGCCTATAGACTTGAGTTTTTGGCTTTTGGGCGATTTTTGTGCTCAATTAGTATGATGTTTTACTTTTGGATCACTTTTGGGCCCAAATATCATTTAGGATCCCTTTTGGGCCCAATTGTAATAAAAAGCCTCGACTATAAATAGGTGGTCTTCTCTTATAGTTAAGTTTAGGTAATTTTGAATGAGTTTACACCTGAGAGTATTTAATGAGAGCTAGTTGCGAGGCTAAATGATAGTCTAAAAATTTTGGTTGTAAGAGGGTTTGGTTTTTCTCATTGTCTTTTAAGATGTTGGTGTTGTAGTAATCAAAAGAAAGGTCTTCGAGTTTAATATACCTTTTGGTTGTCCTCTCTCTCTCTCTCTCTCTCTCT